>NW_013670556.1:47327-57533 GCF_000517525.1 Limulus polyphemus | reverse complement strand
AAACTAGTAAAAGTTCAGATTAGCTAGACTCGTCTGCTATGATAATATCCGTGATAATATGAACAATAAAAGTTCAGATTAGTTGGACTCGTCTGCTTTGATAACATTTTTGACAATATAATAGCAGACGAGTCTAGCTAATCTGAACTTTTACTGTTCATATTATCACGGATATTATCCTAATCTGAACTTTTATTGTTCATATTATCACGGATATTATCATAGCAGACGAGTCTAGCTAATCTGAACTTTTACTGATCTAGACTCGTCTGCTATGATAATATCCGTGATAATATGAACAGTAAAAGTTCAGATTAGCTAGACTCGTCTGCTATGATAACCTTTATCCTACAGTACTCTCATGATATTAATACCATCATAACTGATCTTTCTATAACACAGGGAAGTAAAAGTTAACCAACTTTTCAAGAATCATCCGAATAACCTTTGAAGAGAAACAGTCAAACACTACAACACAGCACCGCTACACATACATCTATGGTATACCGAACATTTACAATCCAGGCTACCTTTTCTAGACCATAGTTAACTGTAAAGATTCAACATGTTATTCCGTAGCTAGATATGTTGCAAGCATAATAAATATCACCATTAAATATTCTTACATCTTGAGAACTCAGTCCATTTTGTAGATATTCTAGAAGTATCAATGATCAAGTTTGACGTATCCAAACTCTTCACTAACACCATCTTCTGAGACACTAAAAATACTTAGTCAACAGCTTGACTCCTGACAATCTCCATGATAATAGAGCTCATAAACTTTTGTATCAACACAACCTACTTCCAACATTAAGATAAAAACTACCAACAACTATCAGGTTTCTCTACTATTGCCAGTACTCAGTAATCTCTACATGGAACATTTAACTACCAAAAACAAGAAGGCCTAGTTATGGGCTGTTTCCAATCACCAGTACCTAGTAACCTTTAAATGGAACATTCTACTAACAACAACAACAAGGCTTAGTTATTTGTTCTATCCTATCACCAGTACTCGGTGCCCTCTACATTTAATATTCTAGTACCAACCATTACATGCAACATTTTACTACCAACAACAAGAAAGTCTAGTTATGGGCTATCTCCTTTTACCAATACTCACTATCCTCTATATGAAACATTTTACTACCAACAACTAGAAGGTCTAGTTATGGTCTCTCTCCTATTACCAATACTCACTATCCTCTATATGAAACATTTTACTACCAACAACTCTGATCTACGGATATCAGATTTAGTACTGAACAACCACAGAATTCGATGCAGGTAAGCTTACTGCAAGTTTCAACAGAAAACTCTTGTCTGGATAATCAGAGGCTAATTTCAATGAAAACCACTGTCTTGTAATAAACAATGAATTTTCTTGTCTGATGCGATATCGATAGCACAACGAGTGCATACAACCTTACTAACAACCACTGAGGCATATGGATAGCTAACAAGTGCATACTGCCTTGCTAATAGCCAATGAGACATATCGATAGCTAACAAGGGCACACTGCCTTGCTAACAGCCACTGAGGTGATATGGATAGCTCAACGAGTGCATACTGCCTTGTTAACAGCCACTGAGGCATATGGATAGCCCAACGAGTGCATATTGTCTTGTTAACAACCACTGAGGCATATGGATAGCCCAACGAGTGCATATTGCCTTGCTAATAGCCACTGAGGCAATATGGATAGCCAACGAGTGCACACTGGCTTGCTAACAGCCACTGAGGTGATATGGTAGCTAACAAGGGCATACTGCTTGCTAACAATATGGATAGCCAACGAGTGCATACCAATTTGCTAACAGCCACTGAGGTGATATGGATAGCTGATAAGTACATATTGCCTTGCTTACAGCAATGGGTCGTTCAAAACCTGCCAAATCAAAAAATTTTCATGAATTTTCTTTCTCTGAGAGCTATATTTCAACAGCCTGAATATCATTGAAACCACCTCCGTGAATCTGGTCACAACTTGTGAAAATGACATGAGAATCTCATCCTCATTCATATACGTTTCGTCATGGTTCTAAGGTTCTGTTACAATTTTATATAGCAGAAAAAGTACCGAAATTTAGAAGCTACTTATGCCTATGTTAGCAATTAAATTCAACTAAAATAGGGACGTATAGGAAGTATTATAAGAGAAAAGTGGAATTGGATTTGTGTAACTCACGAACTTCGAAGGAATCGAGTGTGACCGACACTTGTCTTTCCTATATATTGATAACTAAATATTATATGACTCGCACGTTAGTAAAAGTAGGTCTATTTGTACTTTGTAGACTAACTTAAGTTTTAGGCCTAATACATAAACGCAACGTAAGGCTTAGCTGAAACACTATTTCATTAAAATCCTTGGTAACTTTTATTTGTTTTTTGTATACAACTCAATGACAAAAATTTAGATACTCGTTAAACAACTGAAAAAATATACATAAAATGTTATTTAACTTATCATGGTGTGACAAAAGAGCCTAAAGTACTATTTGTTTTGTAATTAAGCCTGAAGTAAAAACGTACTGTTACGACAGCGTAAGTCACGCGACGCTGGGAGCATGCGCGCTGGAGTTTCTTGAAGGATCGTGAAAGCCCAAGTGCATTCGAGACGCCCTCTTTTTAGTATATAAGTCTGGCGAGAAAAACCAGCGGGATAGAAGAGATAGATAGATAATTGGATCAAGCGAACGTAAGTAAAGTGTGTGAATCACTGTGATCTATAACGTGTGTTATAAAGGTTGTTAAGTTTAAAGTTACTGTAGAAATTCTGTGTATTACAAAAAGTTCTACCGAGAAAGAATAAACTAGTTTTAATTAAGAAGGGACTTGTATCGCTGAAGTTTCTAGGAAATAATTTTTTACCGAAAATTATCAAACAAGCAGATACGTAACATTGCCATGCAATAACCTACCTTAGACCTAAGTGCACGAAAGAAAAAAATATCAAATCGAGACCTAAATTATTTCCGAATTAAACTATTTTGCTGTTATGTCATCTAAGTTATAAAAAACAAAAAACTATATATATATAATGTCTATTTGTTTGGACACTAACTCCTTCGAGCCTATTGGGCTTATCTCAACCAAAATGTGTACGTAAGCACCATAAACTATGGGAAATGTCCTAAGGGGGCCAAAATTGAATGTAACCTTTTTCTTATTTGTAAAGCCTGTTCGTTAATTACTCTCAGCCTATTGAGTCAATCTCAAACAATCTTGGCATGTTGATGCTTTGGACAATGTTGAATGTTCTAAAGGAATTCAAGGTCAAAGCTGCTAGATTGTTTCTCAAAGAACCATGTTTTTCTCATGGTCAATGAGATGTAGGGTGTTCAAGGGTGGAATCACCTCAATTTTTTTATTGATTGGTAGATGGAAAGCAAACTGCAAATGTTATATATGAAGTAGCTTTGTTATAATTTTAAAATTTTGGGATAAAGTTGATCAAGTTATTGCTTTGAATATATGATTCTGTTAAACTTACTCTATTTTAATTATATTTAATCATTCCCCGTCAGTTGACGGGTATTTCAGCTTGTAAAGAATAGAAAACAAACCTTTCAAACAAATGAACGTGCATATTAAGCATTCAACATAAACACCATAATTGGCCTAGTAACAATATCAGGTAATAGTTGCGTTGATAATCAACGATGTATATTGTTGAGCATTACCACTTGGCTTATATATATATATATTGATTTATATGTAACACAAGAAAGTTTTTTTATAGATTTTTATCTCACAGTTTTTCCTTCTTATCAACCTAATCTGATCGCATGTTCAATCTTGTAGAGTCAACATTAGATTTAATAAACAAAAAAATTAAAGCTACAAGTTTGAAATAACGTAGCGAAGATGAGTGTGCACATTCTTCTTCTTTGTAAACGTGCACAACTGAAGAATCTGTTGTTGTAATAACTGTATTTCTTGCGCATTCCAGAGGGTAATATCCAGGTGAGGGTGGGTGGGTGCCAATAAAACTGTTACAAATGTTCAAAATTCAGCCAGTACGAGATCAATACGCAAATTCGGGAAATTCATTTAGGTTTGTCTCAAAGTTAATGATCAGGAACACATGTTGGCCCGAAAAAATACTCACTTGAGTTTTTTGGAACTTTTTGTCAGTTCTTTTTTTGCAGTACTCAGTAACCTTTAAATGACACATTTTACAAACAACAACTAGAAGACCTAGTTATGGGCTCTCTCCTATAACCAGTACTCAGTAACCTCTAAGTGTATCATTTTGCTATCAACAACAAGAAGGCCTAATTATGAGTTCTATCCTATTACCAGTACTCAGTAACCTTTAAATGAAACATTTTATAAACAACAACTAGAAGACCTAGTTATGGGCTCTCTCCTATAACCAGTACTCAGTAACCTCTAAGTGTATCATTTTGCTATCAACAACAAGAAGGCCTAATTATGAGTTCTATCCTATTACCAGTACTCAGTAACCTCTACATGAAATATTTTACTACCAATAACAGCTATAAGGCCAATCATGATGTCAGAAATACAAGTAGATTCAAGAAGTCTTGATAGAAATGAATAAAAACCCTATAATCCGAGCGCTTTCGAAAGGTGGACCTTGCTTGTTCAGGCGCAAACTGGGCTAATCATATGCTCCTATTGTTATTGGTGCTTTTAATGCGAGAGATTGAGGTATGTTTCGGTTTTCTATGTTATGCACTAGCGACTTGGCATGTTGACGATGTTTTGTGCGTTTCTCAGTGAGTTTTCTAAGTTTTTGAAATAGTTGTTTTCTGCTGTAGTTGCGTGATTCGCCGCTTGGTTCACGTTAAATGTTGACGGATATTCATATGAAGACGTCGTTGTAATTGTGAGATAGAGGATGGTTAGTTTGAGGGAAGGAAGAAGGCCATCTTATTGGCTCTCTCCTATTACCAGTACTCAGTAACCTTTACACGAAACATTTTACTACCAACAACAAGAAGGCCTAGTTATGGGCTCTCTCCTATTACCAGTACTCAGTAACCTTTACATGAAACACTTACTAACAACAACTAGAAGGTGTAGTTATGGGCTATCTCCTATAACCAGTACTCAGTAATCTTTACATGAAACAAGATGGCCCATTTATGGGCTCTCTCCTGTTACCAGTACTCATTAACCTCTACATGAAACCAACCATCCCAACAGTGTAATGACAGTGGTGCAGACTGCCTTAATTCTAGAATGAAGAAGATTTGTAACACCAAGAAGAAGGAAGATGAACACATCACTATAACTCTCATTTGATATAGGAGAAGATAAAGTTAAACCCAAGAGTAAGCACCTAAAGACCCCAAAAAAGCAAAAGCACCATTTACTACATGTGAATGTGGACTGCAGTGCTTTGGAGGAACAAAAAGGCCAGCAAAAGTTAGAATTCTGGAACATTCAAGACGTACAAATCTCAGTGAAACTGTTGTTACTTTAATAGAATACAATGCAATAGAACGGAATCATATTAAATTAATATAATATGAAAGACACATGATAACAGGTATTGCATAATACACGTCATCAACACCTTTTGAAATAATTCAAATAAAGTAGTTGGTCAAATTCATGACATATTTGGAAGAAACTGACTAAATTGGGAAATAGTGTGATGACTATTTCACTTTAAAGCCTTGTTTTCGATAAACCACATTTAACCAGTGGCTACAGTTGGTTTGTTACATATTTAAATCAAATATATTTAGTAACGTCACTTCTCCTGCATGGACACCCACTTTTAAAGATGGGGAGATTCTACTCTGTTGGCTTAGCCCCGATTTAAGCGTCACTTCTCCTGCATGGACACCCACTTTTAAAGATGGGGAGATTCTACTCTGTTGGCTTAGCCCCGATTTAAGCGTCACTTCTCCTGCATGGGCACCCACTTTTAAAGCTGGGGAGATTCTACTCTGTTGGCTTAGCCCCGATTTAAGCGTCACTTCTCCTGCATGGACACCCATTTTTAAAGCTGGGGAGATTCTCTTCTGTTGGATTAGCTCTGATTTAAGCGTCACTTCTCCTTCATGAACACCCACTTTTAACGCTGTAGAGATTATGTTCTGTTGGATTAGCCCCGGTTTAAGCACAGTTACAGGATTCAGAAATCACACAAAAGTCCAAGTGCTCAACCTATTTTGCACAAATATGAATTCTATATATGTGTGTGTGGTGGAGGGGAGGAACAATTCTAAGAAAAAGTACTGTCTGTGCACTATATAATATTAAAGACGACCGTAACACTTGGTGAATATAATGATGTCTTAGTGAGCACAATAATAACTCCCAACTTTATCATCTCACTTATAGAAGGAATAGTCTCCAATTCACCATTACATATATGTCAATTAAAGTACCTCAAAAACAGATGTTCGATTAACAGTTCTAGGGTACCATCCGTTGTGCTTAATACTTTTCAAGACCCACTTTAATTTATATGTAACACGTTAAAAATAATTAATATATATACATTAGTTTATTTTGAAAAGCGTTGTTCTAACATACTAAAATAGACAGTGAAGTAGTATTAAGCCTGAAACAACAGTATTAGAATTCCTTATGTTTCTGGTACACGTGCACATTATGTGCATTATTTCAACAACGTTTCTAACGCAGTTATTGTTGATAACTTTACTTTATATTCATTCTTTCACATTACAACGCTCTGTAAGTATGTTAATAATGCACTTTACCAGCTCGGGTAGGCTTACATTTTCTCAAGTATTTTAAAAACGAAAACATAGACATTAAAACTGAAACTCCTTTGCTTTCTGTCGTTGGTCTGTGATGTAATTATGAAATCCGTACTCTTAGTAATAATGCAATTAAAATGAACTCTAAGATACAAGATATATAAAGACTCCTGATTCTTTTTTTAAATTTATTATGTCTCGCTTACATACAATCTTTACAGACATTACCTGTTAAAATATAAATATTAGTCTTAAAAATGAAGCATTGCGACTAAACTTACTTTGTTCAAAATAGAATAAAACAAAGTGAAGCCTGTTTAATTTATTCTTTAATTCATAATATATCATTAGAAAGTATTTATTTTTAATTAGCAAGTGTTCCATGCAAGTTACATTCTTTTCTATGAAAACCTTCTTAATTAACAGAATATTTGCTTGATATTACTGAAGTGCTTCTGAATAAAGATTTGAGTTAAGAATATGCCTATAACAAGTGTTTAATTTTTGTTTTCCATAACTCAGTCATTCTAAATCTTCATCATTGCTACTTGACTACTTCAAATGAATAATTTAAAAACCTGTATTTCGATGGAGATATGTTCACACCAAATAACTGTTTTAATTTACCCACTTCAAGCTATATTTTAGGAGTATTGATGTTTCCTTCCAGAAATTGTTCTTTTCCTGTTTCAAAGCTTCTTTTTTTTATCACATTCTCTGGGTGATGTGGCGCCCAGGGCACGTGCCATACCTTAGGTACGCCACTAACTCTGGGTGATGTTTCTTTGTGAAGAAGTATCTCAATTTTTTTAATTAGTAGATCTGAGAATTTTCATAGACTACAACTGTCTACTGAATAAAAAGTGGACGACGTTTCGTCTCCTATACTGAGGCCTTCTTCGAATTTTATTAATTATTGTTTCTTCATGTATCATTTTTCAATAGCTTCATACTAAACAGAAAAAAGCCTGAATTTATTTATGTTTCCAAATGTAATAAACAAAATCTCCAGTTCTATATTTTGAAGTGTCAACTAAAGCATAGGTGAGTAGTAAGTACTGCAAGAAACCAGTGGCGGCGCCACAGGGGTGGTGGTGCACATTTGTCGTTTATAGGTGCAAATAAATAGAATAAAATAATCTTAAACAAAATATTGTAAATTTGTAATGGATATTCGGAAATTTATTGGAAATAAACGGACTGCAGAGCCACAAAGCTCCAATCCAGTTGCAGATCCAAAACGTCAAAGACAAGATGATGCTAGTGCAGTTTGTGAGTTTGGTTTGGTTTGTTATAGATTTCGCGCAAAGTCACACGAGGGCTATCTGCGCTAGCCGTCTCTAATTTAGCAGTGTAAGACTAGAGGGAAGGCAGTTAGTCATCACCACCCACCGTCAACTCTTGGGCTACTCTTTTACCAGACTACTTTCAATTATAATTCACAAAATAGGTTTGGTCTTTGTGTGGGTCATATTGGACAGAGATCTGGACAAAGGGCAAGGGAAACAGAATCTGGACTAATTCCACATTTAGCCATCTTTACAGGAAAACCTATATTGATATTGTTTCAGACAATACCTGATCCACAAGCAGCTACAAGGTCCTCAAAAAGCATCCCGGGTCCTGCAGATCTTTCTAAAAGTCCGGATGATGGACCAAAACCAAATTGTGCATCGCTGGCAAGCAAATCAAACTTCCCCAAATCGCATGGTCGAACTTTAATCCAGACTGGTGTGTGAAGCATGAATGGATCGAATATTCTCTTTGTGAGGACAAAATTTATTTCTTTGTTTGCAGGCACTTTTCTACAGCACGAGCAAATGAAGAGAGTACCTTCGTATCAGACGGCTTTAACAGCTGGAAAATGTGTACAGGCGATTCATATAAGAATAACCGACTACTTATGCACAAGAAATCAGAGCAACACGTTGATTGTACAGCCAGATATGCTGCATACAAAGAAGCTAAACAGCGAAAACGTACAATAGCACATCTAATTTATAAACAGCATAAAGAGACTGGGAGAAAAAATCGTTAATACATCAAAACTATTGCTGATACCCTCAGACTAACAGCGGTCCAAAATATTGCACAAAGGGGACATAGAGAGACAAATGATGAGGATAATAAAGGTAATGATGAGGATAATAAAGGTAATTTCACAGAAATATTGAATCTATTGCAAAAATATTCGGAAATATTGCGATTCAAGCTGACAGAAGGACCAGCTAATGCGAAATATACTCAATACACAGTACAAAATGCGCTACTTGAAATTATTTCAGATATAATTTTAGATGAAATAAGGGAAAAAATAACAAATGCAAAGCTATTCTCCACTTTGGTTGATGAATCCAAAGATTTGTCAAAATGAGAGCAATTATCAATTGTTATTATGTATTTCTTGGAAGGAGAAATCCGTGAAGAATTTATTGGTTTCAGAACAGCAGCGAGTTTATGTACATACGTCCAAGAGGAGCTGAAATCAAGTGGAATTGATATACGAAATTTTATATCTCAGGGGTATGACGGTGTAATGAGTGGCAAGTGCAGTGGTGTTCAGCAAAGAATAAAAGTGATCGTGCCACAGGCTCTATATAAACATTGCCTTGGCCATAAGCTGAACTTGACCATTGTGGATGCATTCAAATCAGTCATTCCTGTAGCTGAGTTTTTCTCAAAATTGCAAATGAGCTATATCTTTCTTAGTGGTTCAAATAGACATGCCAGGTGGATCAATTATCAGAAAGACATGTATCTGGCTGATAAACCTGTTGAGCTTAAAAGTAACTCTGACACTCGCTGAGCTAACCAAATCAAAGCGATTGAAGCGATGTAAAAGCGATTTGACTGCTTTATATCATTTTTGAAAGATGTAGATCTCAAAGGTGATAATCGAGAGAGAGCTCTAAATACTCGCAATATCCTATTACAGTTAGATCAGAAGCTCATCTACTGCATGCTGATGCTCTCTGACATCTTGCGTGAAGCAAAATGTTCTTCAGATTTGCTCCAAGATGCTGCAGTGGAGTATTTAAGGGTTGTAGAAATGATTGAGACATTAATGGAAGAAATACATTCGTACAGAAATGATCGAGACATTAATGGAAGAAATACAGTCGTACAGAAATGATCGAGACATTAATGGAAGAAATACAGTCGTACAGAAATGATCGAGACATTAATGGAAGAAATACAGTCGTACAGAAATGATCGAGACATTAATGAAAGAAATACAGTCGTACAGAGATGATCGAGAAATTAATGGAAGGAATACAGTCGTACAGAAATGATCGAGACATTAATGGAAGAAATACAGTGATACAGAAATGATCGAGACATTAATGGAAGAAATACAGTCGTACAGAAATGATCGAGACATTAATGAAAGAAATACAGTCGTACAGAGATGATCGAGACATTAATGGAAGAAATACAGTCGTACAGAGATGATCGAGACATTAATGGAAGAAATATAGTCGCACAGAAATG
>NW_013670556.1:41207-46374 GCF_000517525.1 Limulus polyphemus | reverse complement strand
CGAAGTTATACGAAATGAGAGAAAAAGCAGTAAATGTAAATCTGTTCTCCATTTTGGTTGATGAATCCATAGCTTTGCGAAAAAGAGAGCAATTATCCATTGTTATTAGGTATTTCTTCGACGGAGAAATTCATGAAGAATTTATTGGTTTCAGAGCAGCAGAGGATCTGACAGCAACAAGTTTATGTACATACATTCAGGAGGAGCTGAAATCAAGTGGAATTGATACACAAAATTTGATAGCTCAGGGATATGACGGTGCCAGTGTAACGAGTGGCAAGTGCAGTGATGTTCAGTAAAGAACAAAAGAGATCGTGCCATAGTCTCTCTCTATATATACATTGCTTTGCACATAAGCTGAACTTAGTCATTGTGGATGCAATCAAATCAGTAATTCCTGTAGTTGATTTTTTCTTAGCATTGCAAATGAGCTATGCCTTTCTTAGTGGTTCAAATGTACATGCCAGTTGGATCAAATACCAGAAAGACATGTATCCAGCTGATAAATTTGTTGAGCTTAAAAGTTACTCTGACACTCACTGGCCTAATCAAATCAGAGCGATTGAAGCAATGGAAAAGCGATTTGACTGCTTTGTATCATTTTTGAAAGATGTAGATCTCAAAGATGATAACCGGGATAGAGCTCTAAATGCTCGCAGTATCATATCACAGTTAGATCAAAAGTTCATCTACTGCATGCTGATGCTCTCTGACATCTTGCGTGAAGCAACATGTTCTTCATATTTGCTCCAAGATGCTCCAGCGGAATGTTGAAGGGTTGCAGAAATGATCGAGACATTAATGGAAGAAATACAGTCGTACAGAAATGATCGAGACATTAATGGAAGAAATACAGTCGTACAGGAATGATCGAGACATTAATGGAAGAAATACAGTCGTACAGGAATGGTCGAGACATTAATGGAAGAAATACAGTCGTACAGGAATGATCGAGAAATTAATGGAAGAAATACAGTCGTACAGGAATGGTCGAGACGTTAATGGAAGAAATACAGTCGTACAAATGATCGAGGACATTAATGGAAGAAATACAGTCGTACAAAAGTATTGAGGCATTAACGGAAGAAATACAGAAATGACTCAAAAGCAGGCAACTATCAGACGTCATCACATCAACTTAATGGTGAGTTACTTAAACCGCTGGCAGGAAATTATAAACTGAACTTGGAAGATTTGTTTATGAACGTGAAGCAAGCAAAGCGAATGATAGAAAGGAATAATACAAGATTTGACTCAATGATTGAATATGCTTAATATTTGAAACCGCTGTACATGGCTTTCACAGAGTTGTTTCAGGGTCTGTAAATGGCCCTAACCCTTCATGCGAGCACTGTTGGGTGTGAAAGGACCTTCAGCAAACTGAAGCTTATAAAAAGCTCACTTCACACAACAATGGAAGATCGCTGACTTAAAAGTCTTGCAATATTGAGTGTTCACAGACAGAATCCATTAGACATCAATCTTGATGACGCTGTGAATAGAATAGTGACCAAATTTCCAAACATGCACATTGGTATAAAAACGAACAAACTCCATAAGTGCTGTACATACACTTTAGAATCTATCCTAACTTGTAGTTTCTAACTTTCCAAGCAGGAAAACTAAGAAAATTTAAGCTTCATTAGAAAAAATTGTGACACATTTGTTATTAAACTTCTCGAATAATTTATTTTCATGTGATTTATATTTTCAGATAAATCATAATATTGTATGGTATGCAGTTGATAATAATCCTGATGATAAAAACATTGCCAGATTTTCCAGTTCCTATCTTTCATTTTGCATGTATTAATGCATATAATTTGTTATTATATGTACGTGTAATTATTAGTAAGTCTTTGCACTCATTTTATTTTTTCAGAAATTGAGATCAGTATCATCGGTTAATATTATATAGGTAATCTCAGATAGGAAAACACATTCTTTCCAATATAAGTGCCGATAATTGTGCATTGTATCAAAATAAGCTATATAGAGATAAATGAGGTATAATTAATATTTTGATCAGATTTTTAGATGCCCAAAATAAACAATATGTAATTATGTATGTATTCCATTTGATATTGTGGGTCTTGTTGATTAAAATAGTTTCTTACAGTTCCAGTGATTTATGTTGACAATTTGTATTTGTGTATTAACCGATAAAACCAAAAATATTATATGCTTTGCAAATTATAATACTTTTATCAGTTTGTAATTATAATATTTGGTTAAAATGTGAAAAGATTTGTTCTTTAACGAGACTCAGATTTGGGTTAATAATCTACCCTGATAAAAGGTTTGAGACAAATAGTCCCTCCAAATACATATAACATCTACCCCCCCTCTTAGAAGGAGGCCTTGAGAACAAAATATGATAGCATGCCCCCCAAAGGCTCAGTGATATATCTGAAGATTTACAAAAGTAAAATTCTAGTTTCGATATCCCTGGTGAGCACACTACAGATAGCCTATTGTATAGCTTTGTGCTTAACTACATCAAACAACCAATATGACAATATATATATAAGCAGCTGTTTTATTATCATCCCAGTGGTGTTAGAAATATGAAAAAATAAGCATCGCTTGGAACCAATACAATATGCACGACACTATCCTTGGAATCTAATTCAAAAAGATGAAATCTTCTTTGGAATTGAACCCAAAATACATGACACTATCCATGGAATCGAATCCAAGATATATGACGCTATCCTTGGAATCCAACCCAAAATGATGACATTGTTTTTGGAGTTGAACCCAAAATACATGACACTATTCTTGAAATTGAACCCAAAATACATGACTCTATACTTGGAATCGAATCCAAGATACATGACGCTCTCATTGGAATCAAATCCCTAATGATGACATTGTCTTTGGAATTGAATTCAAAAGCTGACACTATCCTTGGAATCAAACCCAATATGATGGCACTAGCTTTGGAATTGTACCCAAAATACATGACACTATATTTGAAATATAACCCAAAATACATGATACTATCTTTGGAATCGAATCCAAAATTCATCGCACTATCAGTTACTCTAAGCAGAAAACATTTACGTGGCTCAGAGATAGTGCAAACATTTATAAGAAGTTTTATTAGTATTACATTTCTCAACCATTCTACGTTAAGTAGGCGATTGTGTAAAATGGAGATCGCTGTAATAGTGAACAAGATCAAGTTTGTTTAAATCGTAACGCTAAACGTCGATGATTGTTCTTGATTAATGTTTATAGAGTTAGTTGAAAATTAGTTTGTTTTTTCTTTCGGACCAACTAACTTATCATCACGCCTGAAAACATCGATGACAGCTAAGGCATCCATGACTAATCACTGCATTATAATCAATATAAGTTGTCATAGTTAGACCTGTATATTAAGCCAGCAACATTAATTATTGGGTCAACATTTAGTTTTGATGTATTCAGATAGCTTATAATTTGATTATAAGTTATTGATAATTCTACTAAAATCTAGCTAAGCCTAAATCTCACTTGTAAAACCACTTTTCTTTTTAATACTTTTTAATGTAAATCATTATATCATCGTTTATGAAGTTGAGGCTTAAATTATGAGTGATCCGCGAATATGATTGGTGGAAATATTACATGGTACACGTGAACTCTAAGGAAAAAAGTGAATATGTTTTGATTTCAACAAATACGCCCATAACAGGAAATTATATACTCTTTTAAAAAGGTTAAAGTAGAAAAAAAATAACATTTTATAATGTTGCTATATAAGAAAAGATGTAAATAGGATGTGTATTTATAAACAGAAATAATTACAAATTAGAAACAATATGTTATCTCTTTGTCTTGTCCTTCATCCACCGTATGATGAGGACATAAGTCTTCATATAGAGATATCAAGTGAGGGACAATACGTTTTTTCAATTAATTAAAATATTATAGTATTTTTATAATAATAGTTTTTGCATCAATTCCACTTCAATGTTACCTGTTTAAGCTGTACATGATCCAGTGTATGATAAGAACAATCAATTCTACCTTAATGTTACCTGTTTAAGCTGTACATGATCCACTGTATGATGAGGAGAATCAATTCCACCACAATGTTACCTGTTTAAGCTGTACATGACCCATTGTATGATAAAAACAATCAATTCCACTTGAATGTTACATATTTATGCTGTACATGATCCACTGCATGATGAGGAGAATCAATTCCACTTGAATGTTACATATTTATGCTGTACATGATCCACTGTATAATGAAGAGAATCAATTCTACATCAATGTTACCTGTTTATGCTGCACGTTTTCCACTGTATGATGAGAACAATCAATTCCACCTCCTTTTAAATAGGTAGAAGTACGTAATAATTCTTTATAGATGTTACGGATAAGAGTGTTAAATTTTCATGTAGATAATGTAATGAATGAATATGTCTTTATTTCCTTGCAAAAACTGGTTTGATTATTGTACTAAAAAGTATCAAAAAGTATCTATCTATCTAAAGTCTGACGCAACAAAAAAGTTACAGAGAGTTAATTGCATTTTGTAAAATATTCGATATTCTTCAGGAAATTACTTTCATCACGATAAATCACGCCTACGTAATAGCTATGGTTGTTTCACGATAAATCATGCCTACGTAATAGCTATGGTTATGCTATATTGCTCCAAAATCTTACAGTTTTCATTGTAAGATTGTAATGAACTTCTGATAAGGATGGCGAGGTGAGTCTTAGACAACCAATTTTGATAAACTCTTCCCACACTCTCTACCGTACACGTGCAAACTCAAAGCACGGATGTTCGCGATCAGGTAACATCACGAGTGAAGGAGAAGGAGATAAACATGAACGCCGGTTTTATTCTCCATGGGTAGTAGAAATACTGTAAAAAACTCAGGATTATCACTGAATTTTATCTTGTTGTAACCGTACCTTCTTAGCGTCCTCACCACACAGTATAGGAACTTCATCTCAGGTAAGGTGTCAGGACGGTCTCCTGATAATAACTACAAGATAATCGGTGTCAATACGGTCTCCTGATAATAACTGCCAGATAATCTGTGTCAGTACGATCTCCTGATAATAACTACCAGATAATCGGTGTCAATACGGTCTCCTGATAATAACTACCACATAATTGGTGTCAGTACGATCTCCTGATAATAACTACCAGATAATC
>NW_013670556.1:27703-40627 GCF_000517525.1 Limulus polyphemus | reverse complement strand
TTTTTATTATTTGGTTGCTGACAATGTTCCCTAATAACCTTTTTGTTCCACTGTAACATTGTTTGTTTTTATTATTTGGTTGCTGACAATGTTCCCTAATAACCTTTTTGTTCCACTGTAACATTGTTTGTTTTTATTATTTGGTTGCTGACAATGTTCCCTAATAACCTTTTTGTTCCACTGTAACATTGTTTGTTTTTATTATTTGGTTGCTGACAGTGTTCCCTAATAACCTTTTTGTTCCACTGTAACATTGTTTGTTTTTATTATTTGGTTGCTGACAATGTTCCCTAATAACTTTTTTGTTCCACTGTAACATTGTTTGTTTTTATTATTTGGTTGCTGACAGTGTTCCCTATTAACATTTTTGTTCCACTGTAACATTGATTGTTTTTATTATTTGGTTGCTGACAGTGTTCCCTAATAACATTTTTGTTCTACTGTAACATTGTTTGTTTTTATTATTTGGTTGCTGACAGTGTTCCCTAATAACCTTTTTGTTCCACTGTAACATTGTTTGTTTTTATTATTTGGTTGCTGACAGTGTTCCCTAATAACCTTTTTGTTCTCCACTGTAACATTGTTTGTTTTTATTTGTCTATACGGTCTCCTGATAATAACTACCAGATAATCGGTGTGAGGACGATCTTCTGATAATAACTACCAGATAATTCGTGTCAGTACGGTCTGCTGATAATAACTGCCAGATAATCGGTGTCAGTACGGTCTCCTGATAATAACTACCAGATAATCGGAGTCAGTACGGTCTGCTGATAATGACTACCAGATAATCGGGATCAGTACGGTCTTGTGATAATAACTACTAGATAATTCGTGTCAGTACGGTCTTCTGATAATAACTACAGTTCACATTTTTTTATGAATCTTACTCTGACCATTAAACATATGTGAACTATATCGTCATGTTGTTCCTCTCAGTAGCATAGCGGTATGTCTGCGGATTTATACCGCTAGAAACCGAGTTTCGATACCCGTATTGGGGAGGGCATAGATAGCCCTTTGTGTAGCTTTGTACTTAATAATAAACAAAGAACAACAGCTCTACCATATTGGAAAGCCTTCATCACCTAATGGTTGATAGCCAATCTCTGGTTTCTTATCGCACTCGTTCAAGTACACCCAGTCTTCTTCTGATGTTATAATAAACTTCTACTTCTCACATGTCTGGAGAAAAGTTTGAGTGATCGTGTTTGATGCTTCTTTCCAGGAGCAAGGGGATTTTCAATTATCTTGAGCATAGTTGAGTGGAATGTGTGCCGTTTGTTTAATCTTGAGTACAGTTGAGTGGAATGTGTGCCGTTTGTTTAATCTTGAGCAGAGTTGAATGGAATGTGTGCCGTTTGTTTAATCTTGAGTACAGTTGAGTGGAATGTGTGCCGTTTGTTTAATCTTGAGCACAGTTGAGTGGAATGTGTGCCGTTTGTTTAATCTTGAGCACAGTTGAGTGGAATGTGTGACGTTTGTTTAATCTTGAGCATAGTTGAGTGGAATGTGTGCCGTTTGTTTAATCTTGAGCACAGTTGAGTGGAATGTGTGCCGTTTGTTTAATCTTGAGCACAGTTGAGTGGAATGTGTGCCGTTTGTTTAATCTTGAGCACAGTTGAATGGAATGTGTGCCGTTTGTTTAATCTTGAGTACAGTTGAGTGGAATGTGTGCCGTTTGTTTAATCTTGAGCACAGTTGAGTGGAATGTGTGCCGTTTGTTTAATTTTGAGCACCGTTGAGTGGAATGTGTGCCATTTGTTTAATCTTGAACACAGTTGAATGGAATGTGTGCCGTTTGTTTATCCCCAGCCTGATAGGCAGTTTTCCATCGTCATTATCGTAGATGGAGAGATCTTCACTGTATCACTTTGCTAGAGCCTTCTTCAGAAGGGGGCTGCTACGTATATTCCAGACATCTTACTTCCCGATGTGGCATTGCACCAAATGTAGAGTTGGCCGTGACACCATGGTTCGCATGTGCGACGACACGACACTATATAAGTATTCAGAAATCGTTAATGTAAAGTATAATTATCTCGGTGTGTAACATTTAATCAGACATTTTTAGAAATATACTTGTATTCAAAGTTAACTTGCAGCGTCGGTCTCAGACAGCAATGGTATAAGCCAATCTCTGTTATCTTCAGGGTGGAAATTATTAATTAATTAATTAACAAGAAACGCATGTAATGAGAAATCTAACAAGTTTTGTTTCTTACATGTGAGATTCATGAACCTGTGGTTTGGGTCCTCCAATGGAAAGGGTTAGCTTCTCGTATGGTTTAAACACATTCTCTATGTTTGTATACTACATATGGGAAATATGATGTCTAGCATATATGTGAACATGTCACATGAAGACTTCAAAGACCATTTGTACGTGTACTTTATGTAATGTCCGTGAGGATACATTAATTAAATGAGACTGTATAATGGTTGTTAGTAAGTGGCATTAAATACGCAGATTTATAATACAAATGTGTATATACGAAATATAACTTTCCCATGTAGTGCAGGTCTTTACTGCTGACAGCACAGTAACACTGGCTTAATAAGACACTAATTCAGCTTACCTTACATCATCGATATGCTGTTAATGTGCTAACATCACAGTAACACTGTGTCATTAAGACACTAATTCAGCTGACCTTATATCATCGATATGCTGTTAATGTGCTAACATCACAGTAACACTGTCTCATTAAGACTATTTTAACCTACCTTCCACCATCCTTGCTACTGCTGAAACAGTTGCTATACTGTGAAAACTGCTAGCGGCTTTTAACTCAACGTACGTCTCTAATAAACAGGTAACTCTTTATGATAATGCCGTAAGAAACTGCTGGTCTATGATATCTCTTTGTTTTATTGAATTAAAAACAACGTTTCGGCTCGAGACAATTATCTTTACAATCTTGAAATTAGTCCTTTAAGAACTAAACATAATATATACTGATTACTGAGAAGGAAACGTACAGATTCTGGAAAAAATGTGGAGACTCATTTTGGAATAGTTTCACCACGTCATTTCACCCGATTGTTTATAATAACAAGGTACAGTTAATGACTTTACTCGTTAATCAGTATGCAAATATTTTTTTCAGCAACAAAGAAACATTACAGCCCAAACTGACTTACATCAGTGATATCCAACAGAGGGCTGTATCAAGAGAACAATATTAACGATATGGCTCAACGGCAAGAGAACAATATTAACGATATGGCTCAACGGCAAGAGAACAATATTAACGATATGGTTCAAGGTCAAGAGAACAATATTAACGATATGGCTCAATGTCAACAGAACAATATTAACGATATGGCTCAACGTCAACAGAACAATATTGACGATATAACTCAACGTCACTTGAACAATATTAACGATATGGCTCAACGTCAACAGAACAATATTAACGATGTGGCTCAACGTCAACAGAACAATATTAACGATATGGCTCAACGTCAACAGAACAATATTAATGATATGGCTCAACGTCAACAGGACAATATTAACGATATGGCTCAACGTCAACAGAACAATATTAATGATATGGCTCAACGTCAACAGAACAATATTGACGATATAACTCAACGTCACTTGAACAATATTAACGATATGGCTCAACGTCAACAGAACAATTTTAATGATATGGCTCAACGTCAACAGAACAACGGTCCGGTCCAAGGATTGGCATAAGAAGATGTTTTCTTTACTCACAAGAAACAAAAAAGACCTCCACACGTGATGCTAGTATTGACTTGTATATACTCTCATTATTTCGGATTCAAGACTTCAAGAACTGGTCTTAAAAAAAGACCAGTGCTTTAGCTTCAGTCATTATCCTGCTAGTTTCAGCCTACTTGAAACGAGTCTTGGAAATCGAAGAAAGAATTGGAATAGTCAGAGCACAACTACATTAAACTATATTGGTAATGTATTACTAGAATCTAGATGAATAATGTTGTCTACGAACTATGAAGAAATATACTTTATGGCTTGTATTGTAATCTTAATTTTTGTATGCTTATAAATACATCTTAGTTCATTTCTCAAATTCAACGGATTCTTCTTTTTATATCAAAGTAAAATTGCTTTTAATCGAAGATATTTACGACTCTTTGAATTACATAGATCATCATGATATGTATTTTTGTCCCGTAAATTTAACTTATCACTGTTCTATCAAATAAGACTTAGTCATTTTCACGTGACTACGTTCTTCTGTGAATCATTTTAAAATACGTTTTAAGGCTAAGCTAGACATTATTCAGCTTATATAGACATTAACCAGCTTACCTATACATTACCCAACTTATCTAGACATTACCCAGTTTACCTAAACATTAAACAACTTATTTAACATTACCCAGTTTATCTAGACATTACCAAGTTATCTACACATTACTCAGCTTATTAGACATTACCCAGTTTATCTATACATTACCCACGACTTGTTTCCCAGCTTATCTAGACATTACCCAGGACTTGTTTCCCAGCTTATCTATACATTACCCAGGTCTTGTTTCCCAGTTTATCTGGACATTACCCAGATCTTGTTTCCTAGTTTATCTAGACATTATTGAGGACTTATTTCCCAGTTTATCTAGACATTACCCAGGACTTGTTTGCCAGCTTATCTGGACATTACCCAGGTCTTGTTTCCCAGTTTATCTAGACAATATCCAGGACATGTTTCCCAGCTTATCTAGACGTTACCCAGGACTTGTTTCCCAGCTTATCTAGATATTACCCAGGACTTGTTTCCCAGCTTATCTAAACATTATCCAGGACTTGTTTCAAAGCTTATCTATACATTATCCAGGTCTTGTTTCCCAGTTTATCTGGACATTACCCAGGCCTATGTTTCCCAGTTTATCTAGACATTATTCAGGACTTGCTTCCCAGCTCATCTAGACGTTACGCAGGACTTGTTTCCAGCTTATCTAGATATTACCCAGGTCTTGTTTCCAAGTTTATCTAGACATTACCCAGGACATGTTTCCTTGCTTATCTAGACGTTACCCAGGACTTGTTTCCCAGCTTATCTAGACATTACCCAGGACTTGCTTCCAAGTTTATCTAGACATTACCCAGGACTTGTTTCCAAGTTTATCTAAACATTACCCAGGAGTTGTTTCCTAGCTTATGTAGACGTTAACCAGGACTTGTTTTCCAGCTTATCTTGACATTACCCAGGTCTTGTTTCCCATTTTATCCAGACATTGCCCAGGTCTTGTTTCCCATTTTATCTAGACATTACCCAGGTCTTGTTTCCCATTTTATCTAGACATTACACAGGACTTGTTTTCCAGCTTATATGGACGTTACCCAGGACTTGTTTTCCAGTTTATCTAGACATTTTCCACGTCTTGTTTCCCAACTTATTTACACGTTACCTAGTACTTGTTTCCAAGTTCATCAAGACATTACCCAGGACTTGTTTAGTCGTAATAGACTAGAGGGAAGGCAACTAGTCAACACTACCCACTGAGAACTCTTGGGCTTCTCTTTTACTAACGAATATTGGGATTACTCGTCACATTATAACTCTCCCACAGCTGAAAGGGCGAGCATGTTTGGTGTGACGGGGATTCGAACCCGCGACCCTCAGATTACGAGTCGAACGCCCTAACCACCTGGCCATGCCGGGCCACCAATATTAGTGAACAAGGTCTTTGTCCGGACAAACCCAAAAAGAATTTATGCTTTTGATAAAATTTATTAAAACAAGTAACAGAAATATTGGGATTATATATATAAAAAAAAATAATTTGATGAAAAGCTAAATCAAGGCTATGATTTCCATTTCTGTTTATAGTTTCAAGTATGACCTGCTTACGTTTCAATTCAATTTAGACACAAATCTGAATATTTCTACTGCTTTCAGTATTTTGATCCTTATGTTGTTTATATACGAATTGATTATAGACGCTACCGTTTCGTGTTTTTCTAGACATATTTAATAATTTATAAACTAGTATAAACCAGTATCCTGGTGTTTGTTTTTATAACTGATTAAACTGTATTAAGTAAAGTAAAATATTTGCCAAATATCTGTCAGACTTTATTAAACCACCAACTGTTGTTTTAATTTTTCTATTATTCTAAAGTACTACGTGAAATGGGACCTATACAACCCAGTAGGATGTCAATTGGTAAAGGAAAACCTGAAGGTTGGTTTTATTTTATCAACAGACTCTCTTCTGATTAGTTTGTCATTTCCAAAGTCGAAGGCCATTCAGTTAACAGGCCTGTGAAATGTAACGAGCTACCTTGCCTTTATCAAAGCCTTGCTGTGTCCTTTGATGTCGCGAAACAGTTTTTTTTTCTTTTTTACGCCTGGTGAAAAGAAAAGAATTCTGTAATCCAAGATATTTTGTTCTTGGGCCAACTAATAACGTACCAGTTACTTAGCGGACGGAGTAGCGACAATAATGCACAAAACAAGGGCAGGAGAAAATATAAATACACGTGAGATTCGCAGCTTTATGAACTTGCCTCCCAGGGGCACAACTTTGGGCATAAAAACAAACAAACAAAAAATAATTTATGTAGTTATTTTTAGAAAGTTATCTTAGAAACTAGATAAAGAAAAACAATAGCAATAAAAGACCATAATACCCTGAGTGAATGAACTTAGGGAAGTCCCACCCCACGGTGGAACAGCGGTAAATCTATGGACTTACACACTAAAACCTGGGATTCGATTATACGAAGTAGACATAGCAGATAGCCCAACGTAGCTTTGCTCTAAAAACAAACAAACAGACAAACAAAAACACTTAGGGGACAGCAACTAATTTATTTCAGTTAAGCATAGCATAGTCTAGAAAGTGCACTATATATATCAAGAAGGTGAAACTAATGTTTTGATAATTCAGGTCTATAGAAGTAATTTTGTTAAAACTGTCGAATTAAGTTTAAATTATTTGGTTGAAGGTTTTAGTCGTTTACCGCGAGGAATCGAACCTCGTGTTTTTAGTTTTCTTAATTACATAAACTTATCTCTGATCCATTGATATTAAAAAAAAGACGTTATAGTCGAATACAACACGTCTTTCTTCAGATATATAATTTGTTAACTTACGAGTTTTCGTATTCAATGAAAGGTCTCCTGGGCTTTGAAATACTGTTTTTAGATGCTTTAAGTTGAAAATCAATAACAAACTAGTTAAGACTCTAGTGTGATGGTTATCCTGAATATTAGGCCTACTGGTTTCGTTTACTACCATAATGTGTTTACATTCATTGCCAATGGCTTTTGTGCTCCTTGTCTAAAAAGTTGCCATTGGCTTATATTATCCCAGTCTGAAACGTTGTCGCATTAACTGTAAGTTTTAAGTGGCGAAGTAGAATTACGTTGCGTGGTTTTAACTGTAATTTTCCTATGTACTAATGGGTTTAAACATTAGTGATAAGCACAGTCAGTAACTTTATCCTTATTCATGATACTGCGCATGAATTCTCTAATTTGTAATTTTTATACAAACATGTAATTATCGAACCTCGAAATGATTTACTAAATTACTACTTCTATTGTGATATCAATCAAACTTAATTAGGGATCTCTCGCTGAAAGTGCATTCGTGAGTAGCTGCTATGTGACCAGTTAGAAACTGAGATTACTCAAAGTAGACACTGACATTTTCGCAGCTAATGGTTTGGAAAAGATTGAGAAACATTAACAAATGAAATTTACTTCGACGATCAAAATAGCGTCAGTTTATGACTAGTAACTAGCATCGAAACTATTGTTTGTAGTTTGTAGTGACTAAAGAATTGTTCCTCAACAAACCATTTGTCGATCTGTTTGTGGTTTCGATGAAATCCAAAATAACGTTCTCCCGCTTTAAATTACCGTTCTAGATGTTAAGAAGAAATGCGTTATTTGTAATAAATGTATTGGCTGTGTTCACATGACACGAGATGGGTAGTCAGAAACCAGTTGGTATTCCTAATGGCTGTGTTTACATGAGGCAAGATGGATAGTCAGAAACCAGTTGGTGTTCCTAATGGCTATGTTTACATGAGGCAAGATGGATAGTCAGAAACCAGTTGATGTTCCTAATGGATGTTTTTACATGAGGCCAGAAGGATAGTCAGAAACCAGTTGGTATTCCTAATGGCTGTGTTTACATGAGGCAAGATGGATAGTAAGAAACCAGTTGATGTTCCTAATGGCTGTGTTCACATGAGACGAGCACTTATCAAATTGGCAGTCATAAAAATTGGAGAAAAATAGGCAAAAGTATTTATAGTTTACAAGTATTTCCGTTTGAAAGGTTGTAAAAATTAAAACTACGTTTTAAACACTGAACCTAAGTTCTTAGATATAAAAGTAGATATTTTTAGTGCGGTAGATCGTATTTGAAAGTTTATTAGATGTAGATCGAGCTAGTGACGTATGGGGTTGTAGGATTGGTCAACATACTGTGACGTAGTAGACTGGACTGGAAGTTCGAGTTAATGTGACATATGAGATGGAGAAATAAGCTGACGTGTTGTGACATACGAGATGGATAGAGCTACCGAATTCTTGGGACACATAGGGCGAAATGTTGCTCAGCGAAGTATGAAATGGTCCGACTAATTTGAACTAATGTAAAGATAAAGTCAACTGCAGATGATGTTGTAATGTACAGAGTGAAGTATTACTGAGACATTTGGTTACAGAGGTCGGTTAAGCTGTTGAGACATGTGGAATGGAAGGACAGGCTTAAGAACTCTAGTGTTGAGATGTAGTGTGGAAAGACAGTCAGATCTATTTTCAGCAAATAATGATAAAAACTACATAAGATGTAACTTATAGTTTATGAACTACGTATTTTGAGACGTAGGAGAATTTGTGGATCAAACAATCGTACGATCAAGGCTTCTGAACGTGCAAGAGTGACTGACAATCGCTACGTTATTTACCTGAAATCATTAGATAGTATTCTGAGGTTTCTGATGTTGACCGTGAGGTTTCAATGGACGGATTTAAACAATCAAAACGATTCTTGCTATTATATGTTGTTTGAAAAAACAAACAAACAAACTATTATTTAATAGGCATCAGATTCTCCTACTTTACATTAGGTTCATGAGAACCTACATCCTATTAATTCTCCAACTAAAATTAACAAACTCAGAACACATTTATCGTTTTGTCATCATTCATTTAATCCTCTTGTTAATAGAACTTCATCAAAACATCTCTCCTGTTATCTTACAAATCAGATCCAACATACTTAGAGAACCATTAGTGTGTTGTTATCATGCATCAGAAGCTCATTTTCTGTAGACATCCTATTAGCTATAAATTCATTATCAGAAATACCGTAGTAGCTGGAGATTTAGTGAACACCAGGAAAGTTGTTATTTTTATCAACATGTGTTCATTACAACCAATTTTACTTGCATTTTTCAGATTAGAGGTTTTATGAACTTTTCAATGGTATTTCATTTTTACTGCCGAAGTAAAAACATACTTCTTTTTCTTAATGTATAAATTTCATAAAAATATACGATTGATTTCAACTGATGTATATATATATATATATTATAGTATCATTTGATTCATGTCTCTATGGGAGACATTTTGGTCATTCTTCTGTTGTTTTGAATGTAGTCTATTTTTTCTCCGACATTTATAAATAGCACGAGCCAGCCAATTAGCGTTTAATTACTTCCGCTTTACGTGCCATTTATTCAGCGTGTGAACAAAATAACATTTTAAGCAAGTATAAAGCTTTAGTTAAGGACTTTTTTATCGTCTTGAAGTTCTCCTCTAATGTTTACATCATCGTGATATCATGTCATATTAATCCTCTAATTTACTCTCTATACTGTCTTCTCTCTGGATGACTGGTTCAGTAGTACCAGATCTGACTATAACAATTGTTTGGTTCAATTTTTATATCGTTTTCTTTTTCTGAGCTGGAAGAGTTGATGAAGAGAAAAAGGTCGTGGCATAATCTTCTGTTTAATTGTTTAAAAACTATTCTGGAAAGGTTAAACTGGAAACCATTCTAAGAAGCATCGGTTGCATGTGCTTTTATATCAGCGAGATGTATTCTGGGCGAACTACATACAGGTATGCAAACTAAGACATTAGTCTTTGGAACATATTAACTTAAGATTTCCTGTTATTTTGTAAATTTAGGAATGCAGACATAGTAAACCAAACTCACACTATTACTCCACATCTATCATAACCACTACAGTTAGTATAACACGATCAAGGCCGAATTATTCAACTTCTTATCTATAGGTTCAAATATATATATATAGCCTTTACTTTGAAACTGAATAAGTTAGCTTCCATCAATTTATAAAACTCGACTAATCCATACGATATCAGTGATAAAGGAAGCAAAAAAAAGTGTAGGGCATCATCAGAGGGATGTTTTTGGAGAGAATAACGCATAGAATTAGCATTGAAAATATATTTCAGCGATTATTCCCAGGTATTATCACAGTAGTTCTCATTTATTACACTTTATTAAAAGTTTTTTTGGACTTATCATTATCAAGTTTATCTATAATCTAATACGCATACTTTTCGATAGTTTGCTATCTTGTCTACACTTCGACACACCTAACCTGACATGTCTCTGCATTAATACTCAACTAACAAGTTCCCTTACAAGATTGCTGGACAGGCTATATCACATAATTAAAGGTTGAAGTAATTGATCCCTTAGCAGAGCACGTGACGAGAGTTAAACCACCGATATTTACGTACCTGCAGACATACTAAGCGACGTTGAACTATCAATTGTCGTTTACTAAAATTGAATCAAAGACGTGTCATTTGGAACTATTTTAAATTCGAATTGGTAAAGACACCTCTCGGCACGTTCTGTCTAGTCACATTTTCTCTGACGAGCTGCTACTTTACCTATTAGACTGCACTTAGCACGACAGATAACATTTCTGTATTTCGTGTTTTAGACACTGTAGCTCTGTATCACTTACATATAAGACCTGCTGTTTAAATGGCAGTGATATTTTCTTTTAATAAACAGAACTCAATTTTAAAGATAGAACGTTTCAAGAAGTATTTTTTTTAAATTAGAGAAATGTTTATTTGTTGTTAAACACAAAGCTGCACAAAAGTTGTGCCCACAGCGGAGATTGCAACCCAAACTTTAGTGTTATAATTTCCCGTCTGTGACCATCGTCGAACGTTCTAATACTCCTAATTCCGATCATGCTATTCCAGATAGTAAGTTCTGGTCAAGCGCAGAACACTTCGGTTTTTAATCTAATATAGCAGCGATGTGTTTTTAATTCAATCTTGCCCAGAAATATAATAGTCTACTCTCTGTACTTGATACTATTCTATCTTCATAAATAGTGTTACTTGTCACTGAAGGATTCATAAACACATTGTTATATATATTTTTCTACAAAGTACTTGAGATTCCACATTTGTTTGATTTCGTTTGAAAGTTCTATCACCATATATACTGAGAAATGCCTGAAATTTGAGGGTTCTCTAGTTTTAAATTCTAAACATATAGGAAATCTTTGTTTATTTTTACCATTTGCAGGAAGTGAGTTTTCCCCACCAGAGTCCCTGTGGGACATTAGAATACTGAACAATTTGATGGTAAGTGTTTTCTTTAGATATAAAACAAAACTCTATAAAAGCCAGTACGTCGGATGAATCGGCAAACGGTTTTTGGAAAACATATTCATTCTTGTTTGGATATGATACTCAACTTAGTTCAATTATTCAACAAATAACTATTTGAGAGAAAAAAGCATAACTATTTCACTTATCTCTTTACTACGAAAAGAAAAGACTAAAGGACACTATCAGTCACCAAATAATAAAACAACCATGTTCCATTGAAAAAAGATATTATTAGGGGACACTATCATTAGCTAAATAATAAAACAACTACGTTCCATTGAAATAAGAGATTATCAGGGGACACTAACGGCAACCATATAACACAAAACGATGCCGCAACGAAAAAAGGCTATTAGGGATCATTATCATCAACCAAGTAGTAAAAAACCATGTTCCAATGAAAACTAAGGTTATTAGGGGACACTATCAGCAACCAAATAATAAAACAACCATGTTCAAGTGAAAAAAAAAGATTATTAAAGGACACTATCAGCAACCAACTAATAAAACAACTACTTTTCATTGAAAAGAAGAGATTATTAGGGGACACTATCATCAGCTAAATAGTAAAACAACTACGTTCCATTGAAAAAAAGAGATTATTAGGGGACACTAACAGCAACCATATAACATAAAACGATGTTCCAAGGGAAAAAATATTATTAGGGAACACTGTCAGCAACCAAACCCGATTATCTGGTAGTTATTATAAGGAGACCGTATAGACACCGATTATCTGGTAGTTATTATCAGAAGACCGTACTGACACGAATTATCTGGTAGTTATTATCAGAAGACCGTAATGACTCCGATTATCTGGTAGTTATTATAAGGAGACCATATAGACACAGATTATCTGGTAGTTATTATCAGGAGACCGTATAGACACCGATTATCTGGCAGTTATTATCAGAAGACCGTACTGACACGAATTATCTGGTAGTTATTATCAGAAGACCGTAATGACTCCGATTATCTGGTAGTTATTATAAGGAGACCATATAGGCACAGATTATCTGGTAGTTATTATCAGGAGACCGTATAGACACCGATTATCTGGCAGTTATTATCAGAAGACCGTACTGACACGAATTATCTGGTAGTTATTATCAGAAGACCGTAATGACTCCGATTATCTGGTAGTTATTATAAGGAGACCATATAGGCACAGATTATCTGGTAGTTATTATCAGGAGACCGTATAGACACCGATTATCTGGCAGTTATTATCAGAAGACCGTACTGACACGAATTATCTGGTAGTTATTATCAGAAGACCGTAATGACTCCGATT
>NW_013670556.1:26100-27211 GCF_000517525.1 Limulus polyphemus | reverse complement strand
CAACCAAACAATAAAAACAAACAATGTTACAGTGGAGAACAAAAAGGTTATTAGGGAACACTGTCAGCAACCAAACAATAAAAACAAACAATGTTACAGTGGAGAACAAAAAGGTTATTAGGGAACACTGTCAGCAACCAAATAATAAAAACAAACAATGTTACAGTGGAACAAAAAGGTTATTAGGGAACACTGTCAGCAACCAAATAATAAAAACAAACAATGTTACAGTTTAACCTTTTTGTTCCTTAGAGGGCATTATCAGCAACCATATAATATTAAATCATGTTTCAGTGGGAAAAAAGTTATTATGGGATAATATCACGAGCCAAATAATAAAACAACCATGTTCATTGAAAAAAAAAAACATATTAGGGGACACTATCAGTGGCCAAGTAATAAGAAAAAAACATGTTCCAGTGCAAGATAGGGTACTAGTGAACATTATCAGCAGCCAATAATATAACAACTGCGTTCTGGTCAAACGAAGGGCCTTAGTGGACACTATCAGCTGCAGTTAACAAAATAATCGTGTTCCAGTATTCGTTCCATAAATGTTTAATACGTTTAAAAAACGAAATTCACACACAAAATTGCAAAGTTTAATTAGGCCTACGAAACTATTTTAAATTATATTATAACGAAACTTCGCCATTACTTTGACTATATTAGTTATAATTTGACATTATGGTTTCGTTTCATAATTAAGTTATCTTTGTGATTACCCATTCTAGGTTTAAAATCTGCTGTTTACTATACAATTTATCAGCCATTTTTTTAAAACTGTTCAAATGAAATCTTCTTTAAGACTAAAAACATTATTAACTTGTCTGAATTTTATGAAAATCAAAGGTATAAAATCTAAATATTTTTGTATATTTTAAAAGAAAAATTGCATTATTCCCTAAACTTTCCCAGATAGATTCAATAATTACAAATATTTTTAATGGATATATTGCTGGTTACAATAAAGAAAACCCATAATTAAAATTATCATATCTATAAAACTACATGACTCACGGAAACTAAACCCCACACCGACAATAATAAATCGGCCCGGCATGACCAGGTGGTTAAGGCACTCGACTCGCAATCTGAGGGTCGCGGGTTC
>NW_013670556.1:10380-26090 GCF_000517525.1 Limulus polyphemus | reverse complement strand
TGTAGCTTTCCGCAAAATTCAAAAACAAACAAACAGTAATAAATCTTATTAAGGAAAGTTTGGACAGTGTACGCGGTGTTCTCTACCCATATTTTACAGCATATCTAAATTTCTTTTTCCGCGAAGTAACATTGGTTTGTTTGTTTTCCTTTTCTCAGTTTCAGAAGTACGATTTGGTTTTTATTTCGCGCAAAGCTACACGAGGGCTATCCTCGGTAGCCGTCCCTAATTTAGCAGTGAAAGACTAGAGGGAAGGCAGCTAGTCATCATCACCCACCACCAACTCTTGGGATATTATTTTACCAACGAATAGCGGGATTGACCGTCTCGTTCTAACGTCCCCACGGTTAAAAGGACGAGCATGTTTGGTTGGACGGGGATTCGAACCCGCGACTCTCAGATTGCGAGTCGAGTGCCTTAACCACCTGTCCATGCCGGGCCAAGAGTTGGAAAAAAATGAGAAAACCAATTAAGAAAACATAAAAACTATATAGAAAACATACAATATATAAAATTAGAATTTTAAGTGGATTTTCTCATTAACTCTTGAACAGTAGTATTGACTTAATAATTAATTTAGTGGCTCACAAGTCCAAACTCTGTCGTGTACGAGAATGGTGTATCAGTGTGATGGACATTACGAGGACGTTATAACGTTGTTCAGAATAGACGCTGTTTGCAGCAGCTTTGTATACGGTTAGGCTTAATATGCTGATTGAGAACGACAGGTTGTGAACTGTACGTCTTCATGAATAAAACTTTTGAATTACAATATACCTTAGTTCTCGTAAGATAGATAGTCTCAGATATAAACGATCCTTATCTATATATGTCTATATGTATTTTATTCTTTGTTATTTTTTCAATGCAAAGCTGCACAAATAGCTATCTGTGCTTTTTCCACCACGAGGTCTCGAACTCCAGATTTCATCGTTGTAAGTCCATAAGCGTACCGCTGGCTCCCTGGTGGACTTTTTCTTTTATGAAGAAGGATTCGATTATTCTTTTTTTTATTTTTGAGAAAGGTATTCTACAGTTTTGAAAAAAAAAAGAGCTATAGGCGATGTCTGTAGTGTGATAGAATAAGCAGAAAGAGGTAAAGAGAAATAACGAGTTAATTTCTTAATAAGCCGTCTCTTGAAAGTCACAATCCATTTTTATTTCTCCCTCCCACCCTATCGAAACATCACTAACTGAATTGTCTTTTAAAACTGTTTGTTTCCGATAGTAGACAAGAGCTATCTGAGTATAGCCGCCACTAATTTATAAAAGAGGAGAAATCTGCTAGTTAACAACACCTTCCAATAACGTTTGAAATACCCTCGTCTTACAGAATAGTGAGATCTGACCGTCACACTTATAGCACACCCACGGTCACAAATTGGGGAGTGCGTATTTGCGTCGGCTTGACGCGACCATCAAACTTAAGGTTCACAGTCCGGGCACGACGACTGCTGGCCACGTCCGGCCCAGTTACACTGAGTATATAAGTTGTGGATGTACAAGAGCATGTCGTTGAGAAAACGTACAAATCTTGATAATTATTACTTTCTGTAAAAACAGCTGTAAGAAATGTATAGACGAAATAAGCTGATTTCTGACTCATTAAAATGTATATGTGTTAGAAATTTTGTAAACGTAAGACATCTAATAATATGGGATGATTTAGTTAATATAGGCACATTTCATGAATTAAATAAAATCATTTAAAAGTCGTCGTGTAAAACCAGACAAACACTCATATTTCAAAGTGATAGTTCATATTGTACATTTACTTGTACATTAATGCCGCTATGTATCAAACGTATATTTACTGAGGAAGGCCTTTTAACACAATATCACAGCTACTCATAAGATCCATTTCAACACGACGTCACAATGGTTGAACAGTTTATTTACTCATAAAGTCAATTTCAACACAACGCTCCAACAGTTCACCTACTAATAAAGTCCATTTCAAAACTCTAATTCAAAAGTTGATCTACTCATAAAGTCTATTTCAATACAAAATTTGAACAGTTGAGATAATCATAAGGTCTACTTCAACACAACGCTTTAGACACATTTCAACATAATATCATAACACCTCAATAATTCAACAACTCATATGGTCTAAACACACAAAAGGTTACAATGTATAGCAGAGACGGCTGGTATGGGTATTAAAAACTTTAATTGAAATAAAGTACAAGAACAACGTTTCGACCTTCTTAGGTCATTTTCAGGTTAACATATACAGTTTGAAACTGACCGTTACTGGGCACATGTCTTAGGGACGAGAGTGTGAACAGGTACGAGATTGTAGGGAGCAAAGCAGTTAGATGTTAGGTGATTAATATAGGTAAAAAGGTGTTCTTTTATGTTGGTTCAATTTTGGTTTGAGTTCTTGTATAAGTAAGGCTTCTTTGATTTTTTCATTTTTTTTGCCTTTGTTTCTCTACTGAATATGTAGGTGTTTTCTATGCTTATGTTGTGTTTATTTGTTTTGCATAGAAGTTTGAAACGTTGTTCTTGTACTTTATTTTAATTAAAGTTTTTAATACCCATACCAGCCGTCTTTGCTATACATTTTTTACTTCAAGAGGGTTTCACGTCATCGTTAAAAACGTAACAATACTTCAATAGTTCAGCTACTCAGTTGACCTATATACACACAACGTTAAAATACTTCAATACTTCAACTACTCATATGACCTATATACACACAACGTTAAAATACTTCAATACTTCAACTACTCATATGACCTATATACACACAACGTTACAATACTTCAATACTTCAACTACTCATATGACCTATATACACACAACGTTACAATACTTCAATACTTTAACTACTCATATGACCTATATACACACAACGTTGCAATGTTTCAATAGTTCAACTACTCGTATGACCTAGATACACACAACGTTACAATACTTCAAAAGTTCAGTTACTCATATGACCTATATACACAACGTTACAGTACTTTAGTAGTTCAGCTACTCATATGACCTATATACACACAACGTTACAATACTTGAATAGTTCAACTAATCATATGACCTATGCACACAACGTTACAATACTTGAATAGTTCAACTAATCATAGGACCTACACACACACAACGTTACAATACTTCAATAGTTTAGCTACTAATATGACCTATTCACACACAACGTTAAAAATACTTCACTAGTTCAAGTAATCATATGACCTACACACACACAACGTTACAATACTTCAATAGTTTAGCTACTCATATGACCTATTCACACACAACGTTAAAAATACTTCACTAGTTCAAGTAATCATATGACTTACACACACACAACGTTACAATACTTTAATAGTTTTGCTACTCATATGACCTATTCACACACAACGTTATAATAATTCAATAGTTCAATTTATCATATGATCTATACACACAACGTTACAATGCTTCAACAGTTCAGCTACTCATATGACCTATACACACACAACATTACAATACTTCAATAGTTCAAGTAATCATATGACCTAGATACACACAACGTTACAATACTTCAATAGTTCAACTAATCATATGACCTAGATGCACACAACGTTACAATGCTTCAACAGTTCAACTACTCAACACATCACTTCATCCATCATCTGACGTGAGGTCTATTTCAACCCATCAGCTGAAATAAGGTCCATTTAAAGAAAACATCTTAACAGTTCAACTGCTCGTAAAGTCCATTTCAGCCCAACTCTTCAACAGTTTAGCTGCACATAATGCACATGCCAACACAACGTGACAACGCTTACCATTTAAGGTGCTCATCCGAACACAACAGTTAAACAGTGTAGTACCTCATAAAACATTTCAACACGCTACTTCAACAGTTCAACTGTTCACTGGCAGTTTTAACATAGTTGTAGAACGCGTCAAAAATTGATAATTCATGAGGCCACTTTCACACAATGGTCTAAGATGATGTTCACATACTCAATTTCCACCCTGTGTGATAACTGTCCAAATTACTTTCGTCACTACAAACAACGTTTAGTTTTGGAACCATAACACTATTGAAATGTACTATCTCTAAGCTATGTGTAAACAGTGTAGGGTACGATTTTACCTTCACCAAGTAACAATTATCGAATGCCATTTATGTTAGAACCGTAGCTGTATAACCCTGTTCTTTACTTGCAGTACCCATGTTTGGGAATGAGTTAGAGTACTGGTCGAGCCATATGTTAAATGTTGAAGCGTAGCCCCATCGTCTGATGCCAGACTAGATAAACTTTAGGTATATCCGTGAATCTTTAAGAATGAATATATATATATTTTGTCTTTAGTACTTCAAGAAGAGTTAAAGAAAACTAGAAGATGTTTCAATCTGTTCTATTTTCATGAGGAATCAAATAAAGTTCCTTTCTTGCTACCGCATATTAACCACTCAATAAAATAAGAGCCATGCTTTGTTTGTGTAAAGAAAATAAAATACATGCCCATTTTATTATTATCATTATTATGCATTGACTGTTTGTAGTAAATTATCTTTCTCAAATCATATCTATACGTTAGGCCTTAATGAAACTGACACTGTATTGTCAACTGTAAAATTGAAAAAAGTGCACCTTCAACAAAATTCTGGGGCAAACAATAAGAAACGTAATCCAACAAAGGTTTCTTTCATAATATTTATTACATTTTAAAGCTCAGCACGTTCCTGTATACAAAGTTTAATCCAATAAACAACGTGTTCGTAATACTACAAACTACAGAATTCTAAGTTTAGCGAGTACAAGAAAGTACCCAGCTTTGTGGAAGCATTACTATTCTGAGCAACAGAACCGGTGAAAACAACCGGTGATAATAGTTAGAATCAAATTAGTTTATCTATATAGAACTCACGTTTCACTACATGAATGACAAGTGCTAATAATATTTCTTTTTGTTATTTAAACATTAAACAGCAAGGTACACAAAACGTTCATATTTTCAAATATCTTCACTAACGGCAAGTTACCAAACAACTACTCGTTCACATTGAGTTATATATAGTTTAATTCTAATAAACATATGGCTGCAATTATTGAGTCATCAGAACTACCTTACCATGGTCACAATAAATATTTAATTGTACATAGCTGATACGTCAGTCGTATACAAACATGACAAAATTGTAACATGTCAGTCGTATACAAACATGACAAAATTATAACATGTCAGTTGTATACAAACATGACAAAATTGTAACATGTTAGTCGTATACAAACATGACAAAATTATAGCATGTCAGTCGTATACAAACATGACAAAATTATAACATGTTAGTCGTATACAAACATGACAAAATTATAACATGTCAGTTGTATACAAACATGACAAAATTATAACATGTTAGTCGTATACAAACATGACAAAATTATAGCATGTCAGTCGTATACAAACATGACAAAATTGTAACATGTTAGTCGTATACAAACATGACAAAATTATAGCATGTCAGTCGTATACAAACATGACAAAATTATAACATGTTAGTCGTATACAAACATGACAAAATTATAGCATGTCAGTCGTATACAAACATGACAAAATTATAACATGTCAGTCGTATACAAACATGACAAAATTATAGCATGTCAGTCGTATACAAACATGACAAAATTATAACATGCTAGTCGTATACAAACATGACAAAATTATAACATGTCAGTCGTATACAAACATGACAAAATTATAACATGTCACTCGTAAACAAACATGACAAAATTATAATACGAACATGTTTTTTTCTCTAGAAAATTAATAGAGTAAATTAATAAACAATACCATATACTAATCACATGAAAGAAGTGTTTTAGCTAAATTTTTCTAAAATAAATTAATCACACAAATCTCATTATTGTCTCGTGAAACTTTCACTTAATAAAATTCATCAATCGAACCATACTCTGACGACACTAACTTTTATTTCAACTTCTAATTTAGATAAACTAAGTTCTTCAGAATGATCTTATTCTGATGTTATGAAAGATTTATTCCACCTTTCAACTTAGTTGAAGTTCATCAGAAGTACTTCAGTATTACTACATCATAAGTTCATCAGAAGCACCTCAATATTACCTCATTATAAGTTCATCAGAACTACCTCAATATTACCTCATCATAAGTTCATCAGAAGTACCTCAATATTACCTCATCATTAGTTCACCAGAAGCACCTCAATATTACCTCATCATAAGTTCCTCAGAAACACCTCAATATAACCTCACCATACACTAGTTTCATCTTCACATTCAATTTAACTGAAGAAAGTTCACCAAGATGATCCCGTGAAAAGTTTATTGTTACTGAAATAGGTTTATCAGAATTATCTCATCATGTATTAGGAAACCTTTGTTTCAACTTTTGATTTAGCTGTTAGTAATTTCACCAGCTTGGCTTCATTCTGGCACTATTAAGGCATTATCTAAAATCAATCCAACAGAAATAATTTCTTAAAGACTTGTTAGATCATGTCTTGAAGGTTAATACCTCGCAGCAGAAAGAGGGTTTTAAATTTAGCTAGTTTAATCTCCTGTACCTGTAAATATAACGAATCCTCAAGAACCCAATGTGGCGAAGTTCACAGCTTTGATTGGCTATCAGGATTTGTGACCCGTATCACCGCTCTAAGTCCTAGTATTTGTACAGAGACACCTAGGGTTTATAAACAACAGCTGTTAAGGTAAAACACAGGAATGTCTATGGATTTCATATTCATATTTTTATGAAAATATTATGGGTTTTAACTTAAATGTCCTTTTTCGTAAATTCTTTACTTACTCTACAGATATCTTCCTGTGAGCCTGATATTAAAGTTCTGAATCATTAAAATTATTAATGATTAATTCAGAATACACCATAAAGTCTTGAACAAGAATAATGATCGTCAGCAAAGAAAACCAAGTAGACGAGAGGACACATGCCTTCCGAGAATAATAATAGAAACATAGGATGTTTGGAGTCATCGCACACGAGTTGAATGTCTTTCATCATTTCCTTGCCATTCCGGCTATATTAACCGACTGGTAAGTTCAGGCAATATGCTCTAATATCTTAGAGTATACTTTTCTTTTGATCGAGTCTTATGTGCTATCCTATAACCTGCCTATATCCATCTACTTAAACTGTACACTTCGAAATTTATGAGGAGATTGTAGCAGAGTTTGACACAATGATAACAGTTAATCCTTAGGAAAAATCATTAGCCTCCTAGCCTAAGGTTGTTAAATTTACTAGACTTCATTTCGCGATATATTTATTAGTCATGATTACGTCTTGTGATAAAGGTCGCGTCTTATTCTTTTGTGACTATTATATTTCACCATCTTCAAGCATTCGTGCCTTTTTGGTTTAATCACGCAGGTGATCGAAATTAAGCACCCGCAGCTGGTCCAATTTTTTATAGTTGTTGTGTCAGTTTTTTGTTATTTTCCCACAGCTGGTTGAATTTTTGATAGTTGTTGTCTCAGTTTTTCCTTATTTTCTCACAGTTGTTGAATTTTTGATAGTTGTTGTCTCAGTTTTTCCTTATTTTCTCACAGTTGTTGAATTTTTGATAGTTGTTGTCAGTTTTCCTTATTTTTCCACAGCTGGTTGAATTTTTGATCGTTGTTTCTCAGTTCTTCCTGTAGAATTCATTCTAAAATATTAACACACTAAGAGTAATCCATCTGATCTATCTCTTCGTTTTTCACTCACCTATCGTCACATTTTAAAACTGAGTATGTTAAAAGCATCAGTGAATCCTGAGATGTTATCATAAGTATAGTGTAAGTTTGGTTGATAACAAAAATAATTCCTCATTGTGAGAAATGGTAACATTAATTTGTCGTGACAACACTATAGTGTAAGTTTGGTTGATAACAAAATAATTCCTCATTGTGAGAACTGGTAACATTAATTTGTCGTGACAACAAATAAGCAGCAGCAGATTATTCCATTTGATCTGATATACAACCATCCAAATATCGAATGTCCATAAAACACAGTCGCCATGCTGTTTTGTTTTTTAAGTTATTTGTTATACCTCAACCAATCCACAATAAACCTATGTTTGACGTCACATTTTGACGAGTTTCGTAAAGAACGCAATTATTTCTTATTCACCAATTCCACTAGTGTAATAGTAACAGAGGTAGTCTTCACTGACAACAATATGAAAATAATGGGACTTTTTTTTCTTTGGTGTAAGAATTCGAGTCAAACTTAGTATCAGTTCAACTAACAGAATAAGATAAAATCCAATCAAGTTTTAGGTTATTACTAATAAGGGTCAGATGGAATTCAAGAACGTAAATAAGACAAAATAACTGATGACAGTATAGAAACCAAGTTACGAGAGGATGGTTGGGAAAACCTAGAATTTCCAAAAGTACTAAAACTCAGGTTACCACTAATTTTACAGAAATTGTTGTCTAAGGGACTGGGAGGGGGACAAGGGAGGATGGTAGGCATTACTGGATATTATATCGGAATCTTGATTCGAGAATGTAGACCCTTGTCTCTTGAGGACCAAATACCGACACAAATTCCTGGCTGGCCCACAACACGGCTGAAGGAAGTGGTAAAGAAGGGGAGTAGATACCACGGGAAGAAAAGCGATCCAAACAACACAAGTGAACGCCCTGTCGAAGTGGATTGTATTATCGAGGGTTTCGACAATGAAGTGTTTAAAAAGGCGGGTAAACTGGAGAGGTAAAAGACAAACGATGTAAATCAGAACTATTGTGAAGAAAATCTTCTCATTAATATTTTCTCTTTCCCAATCAATATCATCGTCCTGATTGTCACAGCTAGAGGAGATTCGATCCGAAAACTCTCGAAGTCTGAAGCTTTCGGGGGGCTCTAATGATGACAAAAGTGGGTTTCTGTAACCATGAACGGTTGCTGCCGATGTTTCGTTTCTGGTATTGGTGTTGGAAAATGAAGTTTCTTCCACACGCGGCAGTACTACTGTAGTGTTTCGGTTACGAAATCTTAGGGCAGTGAGTCGATTGGTAATTTCTGCCGACGTCTTTAAGTGGAAATAGGCTAATAAAACTGCCGGTAGGACGTAAAGGATGATGAAGAGAACCCTGATAAATTCCTGGATGTTGTTTTCCAAATTTAGGGCGCACAGGCCGACACCTTGGAACTCGGGTCCGAAATAATCTGCAATGTGGACGTACCTGGTGAAGACAGTGTACGGAAGTGCCACCACACAGCTTGAAACCCAGATAAGCAGCATGTAAAAACTGACCAACATCCGATGTCTTCCTGGGAACAGAAATGACCGATATCTATCGAACGACAGTGCCAGCAACGTTAGGAGTGTGGAGTAGAATGGAACATCTTGAATTATAGGTAAAAGATGGCAAACCACACTGCCCATAGCCCAGTTGTGATAAAAAAGTGTTGCCACAGACAAAGGCAACACAACGACACACTTTACAAGATCGTTGATGGCGTTGCTAACCAAGAACTTATCCAAGTTACCACAGTGTTTTCTCCAGTGGAACACGAAGTAAATCATGCGAAGATTCAGAAGGATCCCAGCTACTCCAACCAAAATGAATAAAGTTGCGAAAAATGGAAAGATATTTCTGACAGAATCTCGCAGTTGAGGTGCTTTTAGGCTTTCCGTGTCATTTGGGAAGCTCATCAGAAAATGTAGCATTACCCCCAAAATGTGGGTACTCGGGGGCTTACGTAGTGTTATATCGTCTTCTTCTTCCATGATGAGAAACTACTGTAAATGTTTCGTCCCTAGTTTCTTCACTTTACAGTTCTGTCATCTGAAAGATATATAATTTTTCTATGACACTCAGGTATAATTTATATACAAAATTCACACTGAGATACCATGAAACTTAAAACTTCTGAGATTTTAGTGACTTTAGTTTTAGATTTGTTAACACATAAATAAAGATGCTTTCTCACAAGAAAACAAAATTAAAAACCAAACATTTACAGGCCTAGTGACCAGTCTTGTTTGATCCAATTAATAAATAACTAGAAATAGAAGTTCCAAGAATTTTAGGTTGGCTAAATTATTAAAATAATTTATGATTATCTTAGAGTTTTAGGTACGATTTTTTACAAAACTTTCACGGCTAGACTTTCATGAGACCAGTCTGAGAAGGTAGAAGAGTCTCTTCTGTCTTAATCTCCATAAAAAAAACTTATAAGTGGATACGAATATGGAGACGAGAGAGTGAATAAACTATAAAACTCTTGTCACGTTTGAGCCGAACTCTGAAGTGCATAACAATAGAGTATTAAATAAAGCAGACGTTTACTTTCTTTTTTAAACATATATCAACTTTTGTTTTCAAAACTGAAAAGCTTATTTAAAGCACTCAAAGAAAGTGTTTGGTCAGAAGAAAAAACTGTTAGTCAGTAAAAACTGACCAGTCAATGAAGACCTTTCATCAGTGTGATGGTTGTACGAAAGATGATTTAGATTGAATATCAAATTACATAATTTTTACCGAATGCAATACAAACTTGTTGCATATGAAAATCAAATATGTATATTCAGTTTTTCTAAGTATTTCATTGCACCCAAATAAAATAGGAAATATAAGTCTTTTAAGACACTTATATTGATACATTGTTTTCTTCTAAGAAGTGAGAATTAAATGTCATACTGAATTTAGATGTCTGTTGCGTAGTTCGTACAAAATCTTTAGTTTGCGTAGTACAAAAATTAGTTCACTACAGTCTTGTCCAAAATGTTTACATACTGTTCTATATTGATGTTATTGAGTAAATACCCGAGTAGTAACAGAGAAGGTAACGTATGATCGGACAAACATGTACGAGTTATTATTCTGGTATGCATAATTTGTTTTGAGCATTTGTTCGTCAAAAAACGTATACACACCTGTTTTGTATAAAAGAGTGTTGATCTGGCAGCCAAAGTTAGTTTTTTTAAACCTCACCTTGCACTGGAGGTCCCACAATGAGTCTTTGTTGATTTTTTTATCTTCAAACTATGTACAATCAAAAAATGGAGTATGCCAAGCTGACACACTTGGGGATTTCTAAATAATAGCTAGTTTCCATGGTAACTCTTCTCCCATTTTCAAGTGTAATTGTATCGATACAAAAGGTCCTATCTGAGCAACTAAAAGTGATAGAATGTTGAATAAAGTGTCAATTTCTAGATTATTAGGGATAAAAAAGCTACTGGTGGTATCATTTTATTGATTGGAGACGTGTTTTGTACTCTTATGACAAGTCTGACAAAATAATTCTGAATTTTTCCGCAATGAAACATAAGACTAAATTAAAGAAAACATAAGCAGATTGAGTTCTTGACTAATAGAATAATTGATCCACTGTTATAAAACTTTTTACAAAAGTGTTATTGTATAATTCAATAATAACAGTAAAATGTATTCATCACTCATACAAATACAAACGTGTGGAATTATATGATGTGATATAATACTTTTTATTTTCAATTAAATTAAACTCCATTATGTTTGTGTGCATTAACGAAGATCTCCTCTCAATCATAACGACGTCGTATTTCACGTGCACTTGACACGTTTAAATGCAGTTCAAAAATATACAGTAACTAATCAGTTAAGACTATATAAAGAACAGGTATTATCAGTGCTTGACCGATTCGTATTTACTATAACTTTCTTAAATTTTAGATTAAACTTACATGTTTCTTTTAATTTTGTCTTCCAAAATGAACATTTAAAATAATTAATATCTTATTTGTTCTAACAAGTTGAACAACGTGTGCTGAGTAGAGTGCAGGGCACGTGTGTTAACTTCAATTATAACTTTTGAAAGCGTAGATCTAGGGAAGGTTAAGCATTTAATAAGTATACCCCCCATATCCTAAATTGATGTTTAACGTATTTTCACAACACAAACATCACGAATGAGACCCCCCAGAGGCACAGCGGTATGTCTGCGGACTTACAACGCTAGAATCCAGGTTTTGATACCCGTGGTGGGCAGAACACAGATAGCCCATTGTGTAGCTTTGTGCTTAATTACAAACAAACAAACAATCATGAATGAGTATGTTCATGATAATATCAGTGATGCTCTAATCCAAACCAGTCAATCTCAATTTGTACATAACGACGAATCACAAAAGTTATTGAAACAAACAATTTAGAGACGATAACCTGCATTCGCATATGGACAGAAACTTTGACCCTAATTACACTGTGCACTATAACAAAAACTGTGCAGCATCATATACCTCAAAATCACATTATAGGAAACTAGGAAAAACAGACTCTTAATCTGTCTCACCAAATTCTCAGTAAAAACGAACTCTCATTCTGTCTCACCAAACCCTCATGAAAAATGGCGTTGTCGTTCTGATATTTGAAGTTTTGACTTCAAAGCACATTATTTGTGGAGATTAGTGTCAAATCTATAAGAAGCACTCAGATCGTTAAAAGCGAGTAGTTGTGTGTACTGCAGCAGACCGCGGGCACCATATACCATTTAATGTGGGGTTCAGTGGGCATATGAGGTACAAGTGGTTTACATGCTGCAGACCGTGGCCACCATATACCATTTAATGTGGGGTTCAGTGGGCACATGAGGTACAAGTGGTTTACATGCTGCAGACCGTGGGCACCATACACCATTTCACGTGGGGTTCAGTGGGCACATGAGGTACAAGTGGTTTACATGCTGCAGACCGTGGGCACCATACACCATTTCACGTGGGGTTCAGTGGGCACATGAGGTACAAGTGGTTTACATGCTGCAGACCGTGGGCACCATACACCATTTCACGTGGGGTTCAGTGGGCACATGAGGTACAAGTGGTTTACATGCTGCAGACCGTGGGCACCATACACCATTTCACGTGGGGTTCAGTGGGCACATGAGGTACAAGGATCAGTCAGTTATTTACATGCAGCAGATGCTAGGTATCACTATGATTGTAAAACCAAAGTCAGTACAACCTGCATGTTCAAGTAGAACAATAACTCAAGAGCCATCATCAAAGGATTCAGCATTTGACCAGCTTATTTCTGATACAGATGCAGATCGATCTCGTATCAGCAATTTGAGAGAAATATATAACCAATATCAAAGTTATGGAGGTGATTTTTTTTCCAAACGAAAGTTGCTCACTGAATTGTCAACACATTTTGATGATTTTTTACAACGCCTGGACTTAATGCAAGTGTACTGGTGTTCCAAGACAAAGCCAAGCGTGAAGATTGATACACAGATCGTTCCTGTGCATAAAGACACAAAATCAACAAAGAATCATTGTGGGACCTCCAGTGCATGGTTACTTCAACCTTCCACTGGACTATGTGCTCTTCATATAATTTTTTTTCAAAACATATCAGCTCTTTGATAAGGCAATTTCTCTGTACTTAGTGTAGACCTACGCCTCGTCACGTGCCATAAGTCATACGACCTCAAATTATTGGACTGTCCAGAAACAGTATGAAACAAACGAACATTGCCAGAACAGTAGGGTACCCCCAGTGTACTGTATCCAGAATCCTGAAACTTCATTGGACTATTGGTAGACGCCGAAAAACTAATGCCGACATGACCGTATTTTGATCAGTTTACCATATCAAAGTCGAAAGAAGTCTTGCAACACCTTACGACAGAAATGGCATGAACACATTCATTCTGGGAAATCCAGAAGAACAGTATTAGTTACCACGTTTGTTCAGCCACATCACATGCGCTGATTGGCTGCCTCAGGGAGAAGAACAATGTAGAGACGATGACGTCATTTTTCCACGATGTGGAACCAGAGGGCGCGTTTGCTAGAACGCCATGACATGCGGAAGCTGTCAACAATAGAAATTGTCCATAAAGCATGTCGCTAGAGCCATGAAGTGGCACCAGAGGACGCGTTGGTACGATGAGAGTGCAAACACGACATCAACTTTATAGTAGCAAAGTCTTAGAATTAATAACTTGCATATCGTTGATTTTACAATTTCGCCTTATAAGTAAAGCATTAAATACGATTTACAAAGGCTGGCAATCCCGTATTGCTGCATACAGATTTCAACTCATGTTTTTGTTTTCATTTGTGTATTTATTTGTGTTACATGAGTTTTACAAAGGCAAATGGTTTTACTAGGCGGATGATACAGTTATATTATTACTCTACAGCCGATTGTGTTTGGGTGTTAAAACATGTAATTAAAGTATAACTTTAATTATATGTAAAACTATTACTTGTTTAGCATACTAAAAGTTTTCTTGACGTTTTATTGTAGTTTTCATTTATATATATTTATTTGTATTGCAAAGGCAGATAGTGTTCTGGAGGATTGCATACAGATTTGAATTTATGTTTATATTTTTCACTTATATATTACATGTGTTATATAAAGGCTGACAGTGTTACTATAGGTGGACGGTGGTTATTATTACAAGGTCTATAGACGGATGGTCTTACTAGGCATATTGTGTGAGAGACTTACAAAGGCGGATGCTGTTACTAGGGTCGGACTACTGGTAATACTAAGATTCTATAGGCAGGTGTTGTTACTAGGTAGATTTTGTTACTAAAGTTCTATATATGCAATGTGTTACTAAGGCGCAAGTTGTTTTCCAAGGTGTCTCAATATGCGATTACGTCATCAATATGTAGATTTAAGTCCTAAAGGTTACAAGTAAAACAATTTTATTGTTTCAACAGTTTGGCTTTACGGATTAAATATGCTATTCCTTTATCCATATAACTATGAGTTTAATTGTTTTTGACGAGGTACTTCATTTTACATATGTTACTTTATAGCTTTTAGATAAATATGTTTTACAAAGTCGGATGGTCTTGCATGTGGCTTACAAAGGTGTTTGTAAACTTCTATAGGCCTGCACACAAATTTCAACTTATGTTTGTACTTTTCATTTACATGTGTTTCAATAGGAAGATAATATTACTAATGCATTTAACATACTCCTTAAAAGTTTTAACAGGCTTTTATAAACGTTGAACGAAATGATATTTTTAAAGTACTGATTATAGTTTCACTTCTCTATATAATCATGCTTTTGCATTTCGTGACGTTTTTAATTTCTATTTTAAGGTTCCAAAAAAGACGCCTTTCTCAACACGGAGTCGGCCAATCTAACCGAGTCGCGTGACCTTTTGTTCTCATTTAAAGTCTTTATAAATTTAATACTTATAAATCTCAATATACTAGGTATATCTTCACGAAATTTGGCAGTCTTTCAGCTAATATTACAAATCTTTCACATGCAAAAAAATCATATTCCTTAGTGAAGTATATTTTTAATAAAATAAAATAAAGATTTGTCCATGAATATATTGAGTATTTATTTTGAATAGTCCGTGTGCAAAGTAATTTTCATGTCAAAATTAAGAATACTTTTCGTTATCTCAAAAATATCAAGTTGTCTTTGTGTAATCCCTAAAACCTCCTAAATGAATTTCAAACGTTTCTTTTTCAGTAAAAATTTATAGTTTATCTGTTATTTTATTTAATTTCAAACTTAGCTTTATAAGTCACTAAAGTATAAAGGATTGCTATTGTTAAGAGGTGTTTCTATCTGAAGGCCATTTTAATACAACTAGATACAATAAATGAGTGACTTACTGTTTAACCAGTCACTTTACTATTATGGAAACTATTTAAAATATCAACACTTATCATTCACTTGAAATGAAATATAGATTTACTTTTTAACCAATCACTTTTACTATTTATATTAACTAATTAAAA
>NW_013670556.1:8821-9380 GCF_000517525.1 Limulus polyphemus | reverse complement strand
GTTTAACCAATCACTTTACTATTATAATAAACTATTCAAAATATGAACACTTATCATTCACTTGAAATACTATATAGATTTACTGTTTAACCAATCACTTTACTATTATATAAACTATTTAAAATATCAACACTTATTATTCACTTGAAATACTATATAGACCTACTGTTTACTCAATCACTTTACTGTTATAGAAACTATTTAACATATCAACACTTATCATTCACTTGAAATACTATATAGACCTACTGTTTACTCAATCACTTTACTGTTATAGAAACTATTTAAAATATCAACACTTATCATTCACTTGAAATAATATATAGATTTACTGTTTAACCAATCACTTTACTATTATAGAAACTATTTAAAATATCAACACTTATCATTCACTTGAAATACTATATAGACCTACTGTTTAATCAATCACTTTACTGTTATAGAAACTATTTAAAATATCAACACTTATCATTCACTTGAAATACTATATAGACCTACTGTTTAATGAATCACTTTACTGTTATAGAAACTATTTAAAATATCTACACTTATCATTCAC
>NW_013670556.1:5629-7821 GCF_000517525.1 Limulus polyphemus | reverse complement strand
TCACTTTACTGTTATAGAAACTATTTAAAATATCTACACTTATCATTCACTTGAGATACCATATAGATTTACTGTTTAACAAATCACTTTACTATTATATAAACTATTTAAACTTTTCGGTTTAAAACTACAGATATAATTGAACTTTTTTTCATATCTTAATCAAAACGTCCGTAAAGATGCATATAGACGTTCTTTTAGTTTCTATCTCTGAGTCACTAACATCATTGATATAATTCATTATAACTCATTGTGGCGTGTTAAGCCTAAGACCAATCAATCTTACTATAATTTAAAACAGTTTCTTACACCTATTATTTTATGTTTATAACACATTTACTATATATTTTTACAGATTATACTTTACAATAAAAAAGAAACTAAAACCATGAAACTTTTATATGTATATATTTGTTGACAAATCATAAATTCTATTGGACTATAAAAAACCTATTAGATTACACGAATGATCTTAGCTTATAAACGATAATGTACGGTTCTTGTACTTTACAGCAATCAGTCAAAAGTTTGAATTGTGTCAGTCAGCTTAGTATGATTATAATGTTTTAATAATGAAAGATTAATTCAGTTTTACTTTAATCTTTACTAAGACATGTTAAATGTATGAGATATCCTTACACACTCCAATGGTAACAGTCCTGATAACGTTTGGTCATAAATTCAGTCTAAATATTATTTTAAAGGTTGTGTGTTATAATGTTTCAAAACTAACACATATTTTGATACACCTAAATATCAGTGTTGCAATATATCCAGACGATGGTTTCAAATACTGTATGTTGAGATCATTGACAGACACACGACAAAGCTCAGTTCTGAATTGACCATGTCTATTTCGCAATATAGACTGAACTTAAAAGTCAGTAAACATAGTGATACAAAACACTAAATGTGCATTCAATATTTGACGGGACATTTCACTTAGCATACAATTCTTGTATACTTTCTGTTCAATTAAACTCCATAAACTTATTATTCACGTTTCAATAAATGCATGCAAGTAAAATCACAAATACTATATAAGACTGATTACTTACTAAACCATATATTTCTAAAACTTCAACGTAAACATCATATTTTATAAATTACTGGATTAGCTTTCATACAGATTTGGACATTATATACATATTAGTAATAGTTCATTATGAGTAATGTTTTCGTTTCTACAAAACTGACAGACAAACCAGATATTATATTTCTGTATATTCTAAACTTCTCTTTGTGTATATTTAAATTTATTAGTCTTTCAAACACAGAACAAACAGAAAACTTTAAGATATACTATTTACAAAAACATTTTAGTTTAGAAAATACTAACTCATAGTCCAATGTAATAATCTTCAAGATACCCTAATACACTATAAACAACTTATAAAATACTCAATTAATTTTCATACAAATTATTCTCATATTATATTTCAGTTAGGGTTTGTCATTTGTGTAAACAAATAGTGAATTTATCACGAGACATTTTAACATAGATTTCGAAACGTGGCGTATTATCTTTTACACTTACACTAAGAACATCAAATTTTATCATTCGTTTTGTTAGTTACAATTAGTGTTCAATCTCAAATGTTACAGAGTTTTTAACAAGCACTCTGGAAGCCTGACTAAAGATCAAAGGTTAGATAATCATGTGCCTAGCTTAACCTTTTATGATAAACTTGAAAGACAAAACAAATGAGCGTTTAAGAAATTTACTGAAACATATATGAGACACAGTCTTGTATTTATCTAGACGTACTTGAAAACTTATAGTTCGTCTCTCTATAAAACTTAGGAGATCAGTCAATAATTGATGATGATGTTTACTGTAAATATAAATAGGGAGAAACCTTTCATCAGTATATGTGATATATACAACAATTAATTGCTATTTCTTAGGATGTGATGTCCTTTGAATTTTATATATTTAAATAAAATCGTTTTCCCCAGTAGAAAAGGCTAATAATATCCTCTGTATTTCGTTTACATATCGATTTGATTATCATGGTATTAATAAGACATCTGATAAGGTCATATTTATTTTATCAAATTCAAAATGGCAGAATTTATGGGCATATATTTCTCATTCTGATACTTACTTAAATACCATAGTTCATAATGAAAAGTATTTGAATAAATAGATTCAACCAAATTTATTAATACATATTGTTACGTCTCCGTTT
>NW_013670556.1:0-5189 GCF_000517525.1 Limulus polyphemus | reverse complement strand
CCCTATTTTACAAGTACTTAAGAAAGAACAGTGTGAAATCAACGATCGTAGTAAAACTCATCATTCTTATAACATGTTAAATCATGATGAGTGTGTATAAATATATTTGACATCAGCCTTAACAAGAGGGAATAAATTTATTGTTCAATTTATATGTCATCAAACTGTAACACAGCTAAATTTATCAGGTCATTAATTCAGTTAGGGTTTGTCATTTGTGTAAACAAATAGTGAATTTATCACGAGACATTTTAACATAGATTTCGAAACGTGGCGTATTATCTTTTACACTTACACTAAGAACATCATATTTTATCATTCGTTTTGTTAGTTACAATTAGTGTTCAATCTCAAATGTAACAGAGTTTTTAACAAGCATTAAAAGTTTCATTTATCAATGAAACTTTCCGGGATGCTGTAGAGAGAAAGACGACTTTATCCAAGATTTATCAAATATAATGTGCGTGTATCCTATCCTACATGTATCCTATCTTTGAAGATTTTAAGAACAAACAAAAGCTGTAAAAGTTCTTAACAAACTATCTCAATTTGTTGTTTCTTACGATAAAGGGGAAGAAATAGCACATATTTAAAACCAAATCAAACTGTATGTTCACTATATCCTAGCTCTGATACTGAAGAACACATTTTGTATATCACTGAGCTTAACAGTCAGTAAAACAAGTTTATCTACTCTTAAACTTTACGTAATGATACCGAATTTCTTAATCTTTAGGGGTAAATTAGGAAATTATTTTCTGTTTCTAAGTTACAAATTTCTGTTTTTGATCTAGAATTCACATAATATAACTTTACAAATATAACTCACCATGATCTGTACTTAGCCTAACTACTTCAAGTTTGTAACAATTTTGTAAAAAAATAAGATCATTATTATTAACATGGAATACAAATATACTTAGTGCTGTCAAACTGAGAAATGTATGTTATATTAAACATCTATATATGTAATTTGTATAATGAGACAGGTTCTATGGACATCATGAACGATTTACTAGAACAACAAACAATTATATCAGACAACTGTAGAAAGATGTGTAATTCAGCATTTCACGTATCGCAACAAAACCTTATCAAAACATATATAATGACAAAATATAACATATGTTGTTATAAATAGCGTGTGTAACCTTATATCAGTTTATATTAAATATTCAGTACTTGGTTGGTTTTTCTCTTACTCAAATGACTTTTGCAAGGTGACGTGGCATGCTGTCCATGAGCTTATTGATGTAATCCAACGTGATTTTATCCCACCTTGTCACTAGAAGACGCTGCAACTCAACTACAGTATCTGGTTTAGTGTCGTGATTAGCAATTTTCTGGCTCAGTTCTGCCCAACAGTTCTCACTGGGATTACAACTGGGATTTTGTAACGTCCTCCTGGTCAAGAAAATCCTGTACAATACACGCACTGTGGGCAATGGTACTGTCATTCTGGAACACAAAGTTATTGCCAAATCCTGCCCTAACATATGGCAGAAATGTTGTCTTCATGTGATTCCTGTAGGAAACGCTATTGACGTTTCCCTGGAGGATATGAAGAGCCCTTTTCCACTGTGATGAATAGCTATCCAAACATGTAATGCACCATCTCCTGTGTGTTCTCTGTGGAAAAGACAGTCTTCCCCTATCTATTCTATTTCTTCAGGCAAATGACGAACACGAATCCTACCATCAGCTGGAAACAGGACTCATCTGAAGAGATGACATGTTGCCAGTGTCCTAACTGTAAGTTAGCATGCTTTCTTGTACAAGTAAGATTGTGACGGTGGTGAATTCTGGTTAATATCGATTTGCAGGTAGTCTTTCTGGCAAAATAACCTTGTTTGGTCAATCTCCTATTCACTGTTCTTCTGGATACCCTGGATTGAATGTGTTCATGCTATTCCTGTAGTAAGGTGTTTCAAGACGTATTTTGACCTTGATTAAAACAAGGTCATTACGAGCAGTAGACTACCAGTAGACTTTCGTAGAACAACGTTTCCTGTAGTCCGATGACGTTTCAGGCTTCTGGGTACAGTACACTCGGGGTACCCTACTGTTCTGACAATGCCCGTTTGCTTCATACCAATTCTGGACATAAGAACAATATGACACCCTATAACTTCTACACCAAGTACAGATGAATTGTCTGTAGAAAACATTGATCTGTTTTGAAAAATATTATACCAAAATGTGTATGTGTGTGTTTTGACGAACAAGTGCTTAAAACAACTTATACAGACCAGAATAATACTTGTCAGATCATACGCTGCCTTCTCTGTTTCTACTCGGGCATTTACTCGATAACTACTCCTGCAGATAGACAATAACATCAATATAGAACATTATGTAAACATTTTGGCCAAGACTGTTTATTTATATATGTAAGTTATTTATAAGTTGAGGCTTATGAACGATATTGAAAATCCCTGTTTTGGGATTTTAGTTTACAAATATAGTTTTACATGTAAGTTATTTCTAAGTTGAAGCTCATGGACAATATTGATTTAGAAAAATTTAAGACCATCAAAACAAATCCATAACTTTTATTGAATAGTGAAGTCAAACCTTAGACACGTACCCAATAAGTAAAGCTGATGTCTTGAGGAAGATCGAACACAGAGATTTAGTGTAAAGCTCTGTACCAGCCAATGAATACCAACGTTACGAAAAAAAAAATGAAATCTTCAAACTGAGGTCTCTGATTCTTTGTTCTGCCTTCTCATACATTTGTTCTAAAGAAAGCAATTGTGGTGTGACAAACGTAGAAAACTTGCAAATGAAGTTCGATAAATGAAACGAATGAAAAGGGAACAATGATGTGTAGCGTTCTCGAATTCTTTAGTTGTCTTTACCGATGATTTTTGGAGCGATTAAAATTTTCTGAAATCGATCTAAACAATATGAAGACCTTTATTTTCTTTTTTTATAAATCCCCAAGGTTTAGGATTAGAAGCACAGGACTTACAAAACATGAATGATTGAGATGGAGCATTATGAAAGGAAAATCGTTATCTTCATATAAAAGATGGAAAACGAATTTTGATTGATTTTTTTTAGTACTAAAAAAAGACAGATGCTTAGAGAAAAAAATACATTGTTTGCTTCATACGTGTTGTGAAAGCGTAAACCTGTTTGGAATTTTCTGGAGAAAAAAAAACGAAAATGTCATGTACACGATCTTTAGTAAAAACTCCAGAGGATAACAGTAAAAAATTCCTCATCTTTTCTCTTATCAAACAGCCCCCCCCCAGTGGCACACCGGTATGTCTGCGGACTTAAAACGCTAGACACCGGGCTTCGATACCTGTGGTGGGCAGAGCACAGATATCCTTTGTATAGCTTTGTGCATCAATAAAATAAACAAACAAACTTATCCAACCTCCCACATCCACTTTCAGTAGTTTACCTTCTCATAGACCATTATTTGTTTAGAATTACAGAATATCAATCAATATCTCTGTGATAAACTATTTTCAGTTATCCATAAAATACCCACTAATATGAAAGGTTACAAAAGTTAAAGATCCGGGTGTGGCTTAGAAATTAGCATATCAGATTGTGCATATGAAGGTCTACGGCTAATGGCTCGTTTTCACAAAAATAATATCAAAAGATCTCGCTCTATTCGATGGGACCGTGGATGTATTAACACAAGAGGGACTGACGATCAAATCGAACCATTCTGTTAGAATAATTCACAGTGGGTGTATTAATATAAGAGTGACTGGCGATCAAAGCCAACCATTCTGTTAAAATAACTAACCGTGGGTGCATCAACTCCAACCATTCTGTTAGAATAACTCACTGTGGTGCATTAATATAAAAGTGACTGACGATCAAATCTAATAATTCTATTAGAATAACTCACCGTGGGTGTATTGATATAAGAGTGACTGACGATCCAATCTCATAATTCTGTTAGAATAACTCACCGTGGGTGTATTAATATAAGAGTGACTGACAATCAAATCCAACCATTCTGTTAAAATAACTCACCGTGGGTGAATTAATAGAAGAGTTACTGACGATCAAATCCAACCATTCTGTTAGAATAACTCACCGTGAGTGCATTAATATAAGAGTGACTGACGATCAAATCTCATAATTCTGTTAGAATAACTCACCGTGGTTGTATTAATATAAGAGTGACTGACGATCAACTCCAACCATTCTGTTAGAATAACTCACTGTGGGTATATTAATATAAGAGTGACTTACGATCAAATCTCATAATTCTGTTAGAATAACTCACCGTGGGTGCATTAATGTAAGAGTGACTGGCGATCAAATCCAACCGTTCCGTTAGAATAACTCAACGTGGGTGAATTAATATGAATGACTGACGATCAAATCGAACCATTCTGTTAGAATAACTCACTGTGGGTGTATTAAAATAAGAATGACTGACGACCAAATCCAACAACACTTTTAGAATAACTCACCGTGGGACCATTAATATGAGAGTAAATGACGATCAGATCCAACCATTCTGTTAGAATAAGTCACCGTGGGTGTATTAATATAAGAGTGACTGACGATCAAATCCAACCATTCTGATAGAATAACTTACCGTGGGTGTATTAATATAAGAGTGACTGACGATCAAATCTCAAAATTCTGTTAGAATAACTCACTGTGGGTGTATTAATATAAGAATGACTGACGACCAAATCCAACCACACTTTTAGAATAACTCACCGTGGTGCATTAATATAAGAGTGACTGACGATCAAATCTCATAATTCTGTTAGATAACTCACCGTGGGTGTATTAATATAGGAGTGACTGAAAATCAAATCCAACCATTCTGTTAGAATAACTCAACGTGAGTGAATTAATATGAATGACTGGCGATCAAATCCAACCGTTCTGTTATAATAACTCACCGTGGATGTATTAATATAAGAGTGACTGACGATCAAATCCAACCATTCTGTTAGAATAACTCACCGTGGATGTATTAATATAAGAGTGACTGTCGATCAAATCGAACCATTCTGTTAGAATAACTCACTGTGGGTGTATTAATATAAGAATGACTGACGACCAAATCCAACCACACTTTTAGAATAACTCACTGTGGTGCATTAATATAAGAGTGACTGACGATCAAATCTCACAACTCTGTTAGAATAACTCACTGTGGGTGTATTAATATAAGAATGACTGACGACCAAATC
>NW_013670555.1:73552-80807 GCF_000517525.1 Limulus polyphemus | reverse complement strand
AATGTAAAGTGGGAACTGAACCGATATCACATGCACGTTTCTTGTTGATGTTTGTCCCTGGAGGTAGCGTCACACCAATGTAAAGTAGGAACTGAACCGATATAACATGCACATTTCTTGTTGATGTTTGTCCCTGGAGGTAAGCGTCACACCATTGTAAAGTAGGAACTGAACCGATACCCCATTCACATTTCTTGTTGATGTTTGTATGTGGAAATAAGTGTCACACCAATGTAAAGTAGGAACTGAACCGATATAACATGCACATTTCTTGTTGATGTTTGTCCCTGGAGGTAAGCATCACACCAATGTAAAGTAGGAACTGAACCGATATCACATGCGCATTTCTTGTTGGTGTTTGTCCATGGAGGTAAGCATCACACCATTGTAAAGTAGGAAATGAACCAATACCACATTCATATTTCTTGTTGGTGTTTGTCCCTGGAGGTAAGCATCACACCAATGTAAATTAGTAATTGAACTGATATCACGTGCACATTTCTTGTTGGTGTTTGTCCATGGAGGTAAGCATCACACCAATGTAAAGTAAGAACTGAACTGATATCACATGCACATTTCTTGTTGGTGTTTGTCCCTGGAGGTAAGCATCACACCAATGTAAAGTAGGAACTGAACTGATATCATATGCACATTTCTTGTTGGTGTTTGTCCCTGGAGGTAAGCATCACACCAATGTAAAGTAGGAACTGAACCGATATCAATGTGCACATTTCTTGTTGGTGTTTGTCCCTGGAGGTAAGCATCACACCAATGTAAAGTAGGAACTGAACCTATATCACAATTACATTTCTTGTTGGTGTTTGTCCATGGAGTTAAGCATCACACCATTGTAAAGTAAGCACTGAACTGATATCACATGCACATTTCTTGTTGGTGTTTGTCCATGGAGTTAAGCATCACACCAATGTAAAGTAGGAACTGAACCTATATCACATTCACATTTCTTGTTGGTGTTTGTCCATGGAGTTAAGCATCACACCATTGTAAAGTAGGAACTGAACCTATATTACATGCACATTTCTTGTTGGTGTTTGTCCATGGAGTTAAGCATCACACCATTGTAAAGTATGAACTGAAGCTGTACCACATTCACATTTCTTGTTGGTGTTTGTCCATGGAGTTAAGCATCACACCATTGTAAAGTAAGCACTGAACTGATATCACATGCACATTTCTTGTTGGTGTTTGTCCATGGAGTTAAGCATCACACCATTGTAAAGTATGAACTGAAGCTGTACCACATTCACATTTCTTGTTGGTGTTGAGTTACACGCATCATGACCAGGAAATATTCAATATCAAGTAAACACTGTTTACAAGATGGTGAAAGTAGAAATCCAGTCATGTTGGCAGTGATGGAAATCTAACCTGGGTAGTACAGAATGTGTGACAATACTCTCTCACAACATATTAAAAGGCTTAAGCAAAATAATTTCCAGTTTGTGGTTTCAGACTATAAAATTGTTGTTTAAATTCATTAAGGGACAATTTTAAATGACCACTCAGTCTAATCAGTAGATTTAAAACTGTGGGTAAAGTTCTGAAAAATAATATTAACAAAATCAAGATGAAGAGGAAAATGGAATACATCATTCCATTATAAAACAATTGAAGAAGCTGCTTAATCCCGACTCATTTGGAAGTGTTGACACCAGTGTTCGCACAGCTGTGTAATTCTCTTAAACAATGGTAAGTGATTTATGCACCAGACTGTGTAATGATAATTAGTTTAACATCAAACACATTACTACTTAGCTATAATGTCAGTATAATGCACGATAATAAATAATACATGTAACATTAGATTACATCCACAACAAAGCTATTATTAATTTACAACGTTTTTTCTTAAATGCCAAATATGGTATTACAGTAAGTGTGTGTAACAGCATTTTAAACACACTACATCTGTTGTACACCACTGCTTAAGGGATCTTTTATGCAGAACCAGAGCTCATCAGGACAGCTGGTTGACATATATTCTTAGTAGAAATTTGTTATGTATTATGATAAAGAATAAATTCATGTTGGATGCTAAGTAAAGCACAACAAAACAAAAAACATTATACTTTATTACATACTGTAGGTTTGTTGTGAAATCATTATTATTCCTTTAGAAGACAAAACACTACATATGTTACAAGTGTATGAGTGAAAACTAGCCTTCAGTCCAGTAATTTCATGAAGAGCAAATATTTCGAAAAATCAAATACCAAAACAGGATCATGGAAGATTTACAACACCAAAATGAGATCGTGGAAGATTTATAACACCAAAATAAGATTGCGGATGATTTACCTCAGTAAAACAGGATCATGGAAGATTTACTTCACTAAAACAGGATCGTGGAAGAATTACAACTCCAAAACAGGATCATAGAAGATTTACAACACCAGGATCATGGAAGATTTACAACACCAAAACAGGATCATAGAAGATTTACTTCAGTAAAACAAGATTGTGGAAGATTTACAACACCAGGATCGTGGAAGATTTACAACACCAAAACAAGATCATGGAAGATTTACTTACGTAAAACTCGCAGGAGTTTCTCAAGCTAAACAAACTGCCATTCTTCTTGTAAAAACAAGGAATACATGTGACTAAAATCTGGATAGATACTTGTTGCTTCACCTTGGTCCATGTAAGTTGAAATCTCTAGAATAATTTTTCTAGAGCAAATAAATGAAACAATCCAAACTACTAGAAATAACTAACTCTTACTGTTTATTAATGTTATCTTTGGAGAGTTTCTCTCATGTTGTAACAGATACAATATCTTAAGATTAAACTCATTATTTCTGTACAACAGTATCCTAAACACACAAATACACTTTGTTACAGTGTTACTATAATTTAAATCAATAACAATATTTCTTGCTGCAGTATCCTAAAGTGAAACGAGCTATTTTGGAGTAACAGTATTCTAAAGTCTCTCTTGTTATCTGTGTGTAACAGTATCCTGTAATCACACGTTATCTCTGACCAGTGGTATCCTGTAATCACGCTCATTATCTCTTAAGTAATAATATCCTGTATTCAAACTCCTTATTTCTAAATAACAATCCTACGTTTGCACTAACTTTCTCTAAGTGACAGTTTTTTCTGAGTAACAGTAACCTTAGTTGACACAGTTATATCAGGGTAACACTATACTATATACACACTTGTTATCTCCATGTAACAATATACTAAATTCATATTATCTAGCTGCCTTTGTTCCTTCATTGTTCTCAAGTAGATAACATGTTCTACCTATGAACAGTATTGCTACAATACTGCACTTACAAAGTGCAAGGATGTCGACAGCAGTATTTCATATGATATCTAGAGGTTACGGCCACGTTTGAATGAGAATGACCAGTTATGTAGATAGCACTAGTTGTTCTGGGTAACTACAATGTTTCTAGAGAAGTAAGAAATGCTGGATTTAGTCCGTCTGGTATATGGACGGAGTACTCGCATATGGAAGCACATTTTGCTAAGATAATAGTAAACTGACAAACAACAATTTATAAACATTATCGAACTGGTGTATTTAAGTGTTTTACATTTACAAAAAAGAAACCTACTTTTACTTGTTGTTAAACAAATGTTTAAACAACTCTATTTATTCAATTATAAAGATTATGCTTATGAATCATTGTTTGTCAGTTTACTGTCATATGGATTGAGCTTGAGCAGTTGAACATTGAAGGCTCAGTGTTAAAAGTAAGCACACACACACACACACTGTGTTTACGTTTAACATGATACGAATACAGACTGCTCATTTTGTGTCCAGTCTCATGACTCAGTTTCTCAGAGATATAGAATTACTCCATAATCGATATCTTAACTGAATTTCCTGTTATTAAAAGGATCAACTACTGCTGTAGAGTTAATTCAGGATATACTAAATATTCACACTCCTTAGCTCTGAGTTATGGTATCCTAGGTTCATACTAATCATTTCTTAAGTAACAGTATCCTAAATTTATATTTATTATCTGTGTACATAACAATATTTTGTATTCACAATTGTTATCAATGTGTTATAGTAACAGCATCTTAAGCTCTAACTCATTATATCTGGGTAACAGTATTCCCTATTTACATTTGTTACCTCTGTTTAACAGTATCCTAAAAACTACATGGAACACCTCTTTAAAAAAAGTATCCCAAAAATCACTGAGCATCACATCTTATAAAAAAAACAGAATTTGAGTGTTAGAATGTTTTAAACACATGCTACCCATGTAAATAATTACAGTTTTCAAAAGCTTCTGCAAGTCACTTCATGGTCTTCTTCTACAACCACAAATGGTACATCATAGTCTTACAGTGTCCTAAGCTAAGATATAATCACATACACTCACTGTTCTACAAATGGTACATCATAGTCTTACAGTGTCCTAAACTAAGATATAATCACATACACTCACTGTTCTACAAATGGTACATCATAGTCTTACAGTGTCCTAAGCTAAGATATAATCACATACACTCACTGTTCTACAAATGGTACATCATAGTCTTACAGTGTCCTAAACTAAGATATAATCACATACACTCACTGTTCTACAAATGGTACATTTTGGAAAATATAATTCTAGACTCACGTAAGTCTTCACCTCAGGTCCAGTAAGTTCAGGGTCATTGTCATCAGCAACTGACCAGGGCAACAAAATAAAGTGGTTATAAAATAACTAATGATAAATTCATTACCAAAGTATGTTGGGTCTGACTGTTGCACATTACTAACATAAGAGTTGAGGGCATTCAGGATTCTTCCCTGTACTTTAGATTTTGTTTCTCAAGAAGTGCCCTGAATGTCGAGAAAATGTGCCACTAGAAATTTATAAAAAATTCTAGAAATTAGGCCACTATAGTATATAATTGAGATGCAAAAATTACAGACTACACAAGATGGAAATCGAAGGAAAATATCTGATGTAAAAAGAAGAAGACAGTTTTGCAACACATTTGAGATGTAACAGTTGTTGACCTACAGAAATTTTTTTAACAAAACTGTTGAATCACTTGGAAGAGAGGTTTTAGTAGCTACACGATCACAGCTCATTTTTCAGTTTCGGGTACTGCATTGCTGAATTGTTTAAAATTAGCTCAAATTGAAATACTGTGAGGATCTTAAAATTGAATTATTAGTTGTCAGGACAACTGAGTCAGTGGAGGAGCTACAAAGCATTTTTTTAGATGTGTGCAAAGAAAGATTAGCATCTTTGTTGCATTGAGAATTCTACTGACTACCCAGCACTACTGTTAGAGGAGAAAGTAGCCTTCCCAAAGTTCAAACAGACTCATATCTATATGAAATAAACCATGAAACAAATAAGATGAGTTATAAAATAAAAAGACGATACTTTCAGACATAAAAAAAAATAGATATGGCGTATGAATATAATTGCATCTCATCTCAAAAGTTTAAAAGCTGGGAATATTACATCACCTTGTTATGTAATACCTGTTAGAATAATCTCAATTTTGTAGTTTGACACCTACAAAAATACTCCAACAATTTAACACTTGATGTGATAGTTTTATAATTTATAATGGTTAATATCTAAAAATAATAATCTTTAACTTCTAAAAAAAAATAACCTTTGAAAACCTGGAGGGAGGATAATTTTATCACTAATAATGTTTAACTTCTAAAGATAATAATATATGGACACTTGGGATGATAATTTGATCATTTAACATCTGTAAAGATCATCTTATCTACATAGTCTCAAAAGAAAACTACCCATAATTCAATGTGAACATTTCTGATATGCCTCACAAGAAAATTTCTCAAACTTCATTATTCAAGAGACATTAGACAGTTACAATTCTACATAAATGTACCTGGTCAAAAAATTAAATCAAGAAGAAAGTATTTGAAGATACACAGTTTTTTCTAGATTCTACTTTTAAAATTAGCAAAAACTGTGATATATAATATAATTCTATAAAAGAGTTTCAGAGAGAAATATAGGTCTGAAACATGAACGACTCATTACTTTTTATAATAGTTCTAACTAATATGTCATCATTTACTACATATCTCTTTGACAATGAATAAAGAGTTCAAGATTTATACCCCGATGGTCATTACAACAGTCTTTGTTACAAAAGGAAGTATATATATTTAGTGACTTACAAATAACTTATTTTTGTGTCAGATAAAAAAATTTGTTTCTCTTAAATTATATTTTTAAGTAGTAATTTTTCAATGGTTTTAATTAGAAAGTATAATGAATTGACAATTGCAATACTCAAGTAAAACGTTATAAATATTTAATTTTACAATAGATGGAAAATACAAACACTCATCTCTAATAATATTTGATTTTATTGAACTCAGGTTCCAAACTTTTTCTGTTTAAGCAGTGGAGGAAGCTTGTCTAAGATCTGAGAAGGTGTTATCTCAACAGCAACAAATTCATCATTTTCCAAGTTGGTGAACGATAACAAGTGCTGCAAAAAAATGAGGTGTTATTTTGATGCACAAATTGTTTAATTAATTACATATTATAACTTCCATAAAACTAATGTTGCACATGAAAGAATCATTGTTTACTGGCATGAGTACATTTTGGTTCAGTGAGTTATAATAATCATTTAAAAATTAATATTAGAATATTTTTCCATACATTACTAATGCATTAAATTCAAATAATCAAGTGAAACACATGTAAGTCATTTTGAACATGTACAACTTTTTTTTGCTATCTTTGTAAAATAAATACATTAAATATCTTAAATTACCAAATAAAGAAACACAGAATTACTAGTTATAATATTTTAATAAACCTCATAACACTCAAGTATGACAAAATTAACAAGTTATACAATAGTGTCACATATCAATAATTTAATATTTGAACAGCACAGAACTGTCATGTATCATTGAACCATCAAATATGTAATACAAAACTTTTTCAACAGTTTGATATCAATGATGTAATGCAAACAGATCAGTATTGTAGAATGTACTTTGGTATTTGATAACCAGCATTTTCGTGGATTTTTGTACTGACAGCTGAATTCAGCTGTCAAATAACATTGTTTTACTGAATAAACAGTAGAGTACTGACAAGTATCACTGATTTACTAAATAAACAGTAGAGCACTGACAAGTATCACTGATTTACTGAATAAACAGTAGAGCACTGACAAGTATCACTGATTTACTGAATAAACAGTAGAGCACTGACAAGTATCACTGATTTACTGAATAAACAGTAGAGCA
>NW_013670555.1:65970-72681 GCF_000517525.1 Limulus polyphemus | reverse complement strand
ATCATATATATATATATATATATATAAACTCACACATACACACCCAATTTTCTCTCTATTTATTTTATTATACTAAATCATTTGTGAAAAACATGGTGCACTACCTGTGGTTTCAGGCACAGTGGAATAGGTATTCAACAATTCATTCTCTGCTCATTAAGTGGTTACATGAATGTAAGAAAAGAAGTGAGCAAACATGTGTTCCAAGTGCTTGTATTTTACTGCAACAGGAATGGCTGTCATGAACTTGTCCAATCACTTCACTAAGCAACAAGATGGCAACCTGTTACTGTACATTTGCTCAATGAAGCAGTCTTTAACATGTTGTATTTTGAGGGTGGGAAAAGTAATGAACCTATTTAAAGCTTAAAAGTTGTTGCTGCTTGGTTCTTTAAACATGAGGAAATCTTTCAATCATCAACTCTGGTCTCAAACAATGGCTACATATTGGTGAGTCCGAACCAGATAAAAGAAAACGATGAGTTAAAAAACTGTGACCAATGCATAGTCGTGCCAAAACAACTTCCTTCTTACGATTTTTATGAAAACAAGAAGGCCAAAGAGAAACCGTAGGTTTGATCTGGAAAAGTTTGTCATGACATTGTTCATCTCAAGCTGACTGCCAACTGGTGCAAAGCTGAGCCTTGAATACAAGACCATAGTCCATGTGTAGAACAGGCATAGCCGTGATGTCACCAGAGCAGACAGACTTAGCTGCAGTGTCAGTGAGCTTGTTCCCACAAATACCGACATAACCAGGTATCCAGAAAAAGTAAATAGAAATGAAAGATAAAGAAAAATGGGCCAGTCGATGGAGAATATCAACAAGAATAGGGTGAGAACTAACATTAAGCAATTCCAGGGCCAGTAGAGAGCTGAGAGAGTCAATGTAAATAGTACAATCAGTGTACTGCTCATCTTCTACAAGATCCAGAGCAAGAGAAATGGCATACAACTCGGCAGTGAACACAGAAATTGCAGAGGAGATTCTATGAGCAACCATCGAGCCAGAACAGACAAAGGAAAAAACCCACACAGTCACCTGATTTTGAACCATCTGTATAAATGGATACAGAAGAATGTTTCAAAAGATGTTCAGCAAAGAGAAGATGGTACTTCCAATCGGGAGTATCTGCCTTCCTCAGTTGACTTAAAGAGAGATCACAGTGGGGGATGGTGACAAGCCATGGCAGAATGGGCTGATCATTGGGGACAGCAATGTCATCCAAAGGCAGATCCAATTCTGCCAGCTCCTCATGGATGCAAAGGCCAAAAGTAGGAATAGAAGACCATCTGTGATGAAAGAGCATAGTCCATTGAGGAGGAAGACCCAACCCTATATGGGAAGCTGTGGCAAGGATTGAAGCTTGATAGCATATTGCAGAGAAAGATGCAAACAGAGGAGGTGAAGAGATGGTTCATGTGCCTCAGTGTACAGACTCTGGACCAGAGAAATGCAGAAAGCCCCATTGTAGTGCCAAAGCACCTGATGGTGAATGGGGTCCAGCAACTTCAAGGCAGAGATCCTGGCTGAACCATAGACCCATAATCCAGTTTAGATTGTATGAAGGCATGATAGATCTTTAGCATAGAGGACATGGAGGGTGTTCAGTGCCTTTGTGCACTTGACATGTAGCTGCTTAATGTGTGATATGAAAGTGAGCTTATGATAAAAGATTAGTCCCAGAAACTTGGCCTCGGGAACCATGGGAAGAGCAACATTACCAAGACAGAGCTCAGGATCAGGGTGCAAGCCCTGTTGGCGGAAAAAGTGCATGCCGTGGTCCACTCGATTGAGAGCAGTCTGAAGCTGCCACTCAATAAACCTCATGTTTAACGACCAACATGAGATGGAGTTGGTGAGTAATAGCATTAATTTTGATACTAAAAAGTGTGACACTCAAGACACTCCAAGTTCCTATGTGAAAGAACGAAAGATGGTTGAACCCACACAAATCTGGTCAAGTTACTAATAAATGGGCAAATGGCCACTCAACCCATGTCCCACAAAATGCCGAACCTCCATGTAGTGTCATAGGCCTTCTCAAAATAACAAAAAGACAGAAAAAAGATGTTCTCTCTTGAGGAAGGCTTCTCTGATTGAGGTTTCAAGGCAAATCAGATAGTCCACGGTGGAGGGCTATCGACAGAAACCACACTAGGTAGGTGAGAGAAGGTTGTTTGATTCCGGGAACCAAAGGAGATGTGCATTAACTATTCTCTCCAAAACCTTACAGAGACAGCTAGTCAAAGCAATTGGATGATAGTTAGAAGGAATCTTGGGATCCTTCCCAGGCCCAGAAAAAGGTAGAACAACAGCCTGGCACCAAGCATCTGGAAAAACGTGCTCTTGCTAGATCTGGTTAAAAAGTATCAGAAGAATAGTAAGAGAGGCAGGAGAAAGATGGCGCAGAAGTGCTTGAGTAATAGGAGAAAGACTCTCCAAGAGCATTAGCGATGCCTCATATATCAGCAATTTCCTGGCCATCAGAGAGCAGGATGGAAAGGGGATGGGAAGCATAATTCCCACTGACTTTCCGATTCTTCTCCCAGATGACTTTGGAACTGGTGGTAAAAGAGATGCTGGAGGTGAAGTTAATCCAAGATTCCTTCTGGCTTTGATGCCTGACCTGCTGAGCATGGGCTCGGGCCCTCTGATAAAGTATGCAGTTAGAAAGAGAGGGATGCCGTAGGAAGATATCCCAGGCCCATTTTTGAGCCTTCCGTGCCCATTGGCCAGCAGGATTCCACCATGGACGAGGATACTGTGGAAAAGGTGTCGAAGTTTTCTGAAAAGAATGAGCAGCTTCCTCTATGATAAAATCAGTCACTGCTTCTACACAGTCATCTATAGGTGGCAGACAGACAATGGCAGGATCAAGTTCTGAGAGAGCAGTGAAAGAGGACCAGTCAGCTTTGTCCAACTTCCACCCTGGCACTCTGGTCGGGTGGCATCGACCATGTCCAACCTCTCTCAAAATGATGTGAAAATGATCACTGTCCTGTTGGTCACTGTCAATTTTCCAAAAAAATTAGAGAAAAGTGAAGAAGAACAGACAGATTGATAGCAGTAAAATACTGACTGGGTGCATGAAAGTAAGTAAAAGCACCAGTGTTAAAGAGAGACAAGTCGTGATCAGAGAGCAAACATTCTATGGAATGACCCCTGCCATCAACATCGGCACCATCGCAAAGGGGATTGTGCCCATTAGAGTCACCCAGAAGGAAGAAGGGAGACGGCAACTGTTTGACAAAAGCATCAAAGTCTGATTGATTGTGGGTCTCTCCAGGAGACAGGTAGATGGAACAAACAGTGATGGTACAACCCAAAGAAATCCTGATGGCATCTGCTTCCAAGGGTGTATATAGTGGCACAGACAAGGTAGGCACATGCTAGAGACGGGAGTAGACTCGCTTATCCATAGAGGGCAAAAGACTCTTCAGATGCTGTGAAAATAATTCTGTTGGAGGCACGGAAAGTTCTGTAGCAGTGGAACATAGTGCAGCAGCATAAGTCCGAGATGCAGTTGTGGAAAAGAAATATTGTTCACAGTTTGCAGATGCTGTACCTCTTTCTCCTACACCCATTTAGGGCAAGATTGGAAGTATGAAAGGTGGGAAACCTCACAGTTCACACAGCAAGGGTCCAGCTCACACTCGTAGGCATCATGGTCTTTGCCACCACAACGAGCACGTGTTAAAGAACAACGACAGGATGCCTTTGAGTGTCCAAACCACTGGCACTGTAAGCATCTGAGAGGGTTGGGAATATATGGCCATATCCAACAGTTTAGATATCCTGCCTTGACTGAAGCAGGTGGATGTGGAGATGTAATCGTCAGTATAAGAACATTGGTCAGCACCATAATTCCATCTTGACGAGTGAGGATCCTTCGACCTGCTGAAACTCCTTGGCTGGAGAAACCAGCGAGGATCTCTGACTCAGGTATGTTCTTCAAGTCCCTCTCAACAATGACTCCTCATGAGGAATTCAAAGAAGCATGGGGAGTAACCTCAATTGGTATATCCCCAATGGTCTTGGAATTCAGAAGAAGTTCACTAATTTTAGCTGTGAATGTTTCCACCAAGATGTCTCCAGAACGAAGCTTCTTAACTGACTTTGGAGTGCCCACTGATCCCACCTATCCATGAAGTCCTATGAGGGGATGCATTACAATGTCAAACTAGGACACTACAACAACACCAGGGCTTCGTGAGCACTATACCCAAACACCAGCATCAGACACAATGTTCACAACACCCGTTGATAATTCCCAACACTGCCCATTGATCCTGAGGGGGCCACCCGTCTACAGGAATTCAAGGCCAAAGTGGTGTGTCACAATGCCCCAAACACCACTCAACCACCAGGATTCTCTCCTCCCCTTCATGGTTCGCCACGCATGGCAAAAGTGGGTGGATGTTTAGATCCCATAGGAGGTAAACTGAAAGTACAGAACGTTCTCTGGGAGGTCCCTTCACCACATACAGGAATCCACCTTGAGGGGTCACTGATAATATTAGTAGTAGTTCTCATTAAGAAATGATGTACTGCTTTATTGAAACCTTCTGCACTTTGCTGCTTCATCACCCCCAGAAAGTATTAGGGAGGGTTCTTGTAGAGAAATGCTTTATTCAAAACTTCTGAATTTCTTTTTACTTCATTATAAACATTTATTGAAGGCTTATAGTGGTTTCAGACCTTAATACTTTTTTAGCCAAGTGTTTTCATTTTCTATTAAATTCATGTAGGTATTACATAGTATGCAACTGGATTGATTTGATGAATTTTGTGTAAAGCTACTCCAGGGCTATGTGTAGTAACTGTACCTAACTTTGAAGAAATAGACTAGAGGGAAGGCAGTTTACTCCAGGGCTATGTGTAGTAACTGTACCTAACTTTGAAGAAATAGACTAGAGGGAAGGCAGCTTACTCTAGGGCTGTGTATAGTAACTGTACCTAACTTTGAAGAAATAGACTAGAGGGAAGGCAGCTTACTCTAGGGCTGTGTATAGTAACTGTACCTAACTTTGAAGAAATAGACTAGAGGGAAGGCATCTTACTCCAGGGCTATGTGTAGTAACTGTACCTAACTTTGAAGATATAGACTAGAGGGAAGGCAGCTAGTCAACATCACTCACCACCAACTCTTGGGCTACATTTTATCAACAAATAGTAAAATTGACCATCACATTATAACACCCCTATTGCTGAAAGGGCAAGCATCCTACAACTTATAGATTACGAGTCGAACATTCTAATCACCAGGACATGGCAGGACACAATGTAAATAACGTGTCAAACTGTCATTCAAACCTTTATATACCATATGAATGGAGTCAAGCAATTTTTCTGTTTATTTAATAATTACATATTATATAAATATTTAGGAATTTACATACCTTATATTTTGTGCATTTACGTACAAACTTATGGACATTTCCCTTCACCTCTGGTGACACCTGGTGGTTGACATTCTTTTCTTGTACAGAACGTGATTGTTTTGTGTGTCTTTCAACTGGCTGTAAGATTTAATTTAGTTTCTTTCATTGCTACAGTTTATTATACATTGTTATAAAATTCATTGAAAAAAATCAAAGATTATTGACTGGAAAAGTTCATGATTATTCGGTCATACATAGAGTCAATAACATATCAATTTAATAGAACAAAATTCGGTCATACATAGAGTCAATAACATATCAATTTAATAAAACAAAATTTTTCTTTTATCAACATATAAGAAAAGAAAATACCAAAGAATCTCACTGATTAATAAAGAAGCTATAATTTGCATGATTTCACATACACATTTCAGACCCTACTACAGACTTTTTCTCAAAATTTGGCACCCACAATAATTGAAGTGAAAACTTATAATCAAACTTTTTTGACCCACAAATGGGATGTATGTGTGGTCACATTAAACTTACTGTTTTTCTTTATTAAAATTATCTCTTTGTGTTTTAAGGATTAACTTATTTACTTGAATTTAGATCAATTAATTTAAATTCAGCATATTGGTAGGTTATAAGTCAGGCTAAATTGTTATTGAAATATATTGTATTATCATTATTACATAAATATTATTAAAGTAAAGACTAGTTAGTTGTTACTTCCATATAATTAAAGATAAACTTAATTACTTTAGTGTAAGCATAAAGTAGTAATAAAAACTTTAATATATTTGATCATCAAACATTAGGTTAAACAGTGTTGCCAAGAGTATACCGGTATCCAGTATTTATTTCCAGGCACAAATACAGTGGTGAAGTCTAGTGTAGTAGTTAAGCATTCACAGTTTGTTAGGTTTGATAGGTGCAATGAGTGGGTTTCATTTTGTAACTCAAGACTGGTACATATTTCTAAAGAAGCTGGTAGTGAAGATATACAATTTATTTATAGAGTTTGTAGGTTGGAGGAGAAGTTGAAAGCTATCCTAATTAAAGTAGAGACAATAGATAAAGAGAAGTGTAAAGTGTGGGAAATTGCAGCAGTATTTCAGGAGGAGCTTAAGTTTTTACATGCAAGGATACATCAGCTAACAATGACTTTAAGGAAGTTAAAAAGAGTACTATTAGGGATAAAAGTAGTGAATTGAATTGTAATGAGCCTATTCTGCTGAGCACCAGATTTCAGACCCTGGTTTCTGAAGATGAGAAACTATTGTAGGGACCGAAAACACATGGGTCAGAGAAGGATGTGGATGG
>NW_013670555.1:60594-65114 GCF_000517525.1 Limulus polyphemus | reverse complement strand
GGTAGAGGATATTTGTACTGGTAGAGGATATTTGTACTGGTAGAGGATATTTGTACTGGTAGAGGATATTTGTACTGGTAGAGGATATTTGTAGTAGTAGAGGATATTTGTACTGGTAGAGGATATTTGTACTGGTAGAGGATATTTGTAGTTGTAGAGGATATTTGTACTGGTAGAGAATATTTGTACTGGTAGAGAATGTTTGTAATTGTAGAGGATATTTGTAGTTGTAGAGGATATTTGTAGTGGTAGAGGATATTTGTAGTGGTAGAGGATATTTGTAGTGGTAGAGGATATTTGTACTGGTAGAGGATATTTGTACTGGTAGAGGATATTTGTACTGGTAGAGGATATTTGTAGTTGTAGAGGATATTTGTACTGGTAGATTTAATAGATACAAACAACTTATTAATGTTCATAATGACTGTTAATCCTTGTCCTAGACCAACCACATTAGATAAAGAAATTATTTATTAGATTTAAATATTTCATAATTCCTCATGATGATAATTTAGTTTTTCTTTTGAGAAACAATACATTTTGTTCTAGCAAGAAAGATTTTGTCATCTTTCATGATGACTGTAATTGTTATTCTGGACAAATTAAATCTGGTGAATAAATGCATTCAACCTTTTAAAAAATACCTTAAAACCTTTTGTGAGGTAAGATCAAGGTAGGAGTCCTGTCATGTTCTTATTCTTAATTTTGATTTTAAAGTTTTCTTTTGTAACATCGGTGTTTGAAACACAAAAAAAAGTTGAGGAACACTAGAAGTTGTGGTTGAAAAAAATTTGAAATTACATTTTTATAATATGTGGAGAAAGAATCTTCATAGAAATATGCAAATATCCTCTAGAAGTACAAATATCCTCTACCAGTACAAATATCCTCTACAACTACAAATATTCTCGTTTCTTATCTAATGTGGTTGGTCTAGGACAAGGATTAAACGGTCATCATGAACATTGATAAGTTGTTTGTATCTATTAAATCTTTTCTTATCTAATGTAGTTGGTCTAGGACAAAGATTAAACGGTCATCACAAACATTGATAAGTTGTTTGTATATATTAAACCTTTTCTTATCTAATGTGATTGGTCTAGGACAAGAATTAAAAAGTTATCATGAACATTGATAAGTTGTTTGTATATATTAAATATTTTCTTATCTAATGTGGTTGGTCTAGGACAAGGATTAAACAGTCATCACGAACATTGATAAGTTGTTTATATATATAAAACCTTTTCTTATCTACAGTGATTGGTCTAGGACAAGGATTAAACAGTCATCATGAACATTGATAAGTTGTTTGTATCTATTAAATCTTTTCTTATCTACAAACACTGATAAGTTGTTTGTATCTATTAAATATTTTCTTATCTAATGTGATTGGTCTAGGAAAAGGATTAAACAGTCATCACGAACATTGATAAGTTGTTTGTATATATTAAACCTTTTCTTATCTAATGTGGTTGGTCTAGTACAAGGATTAAACAGTCATCATGAACATTGATAAGTTGTTTGTATCTATTAAACCTTTTCTTATCTAATGTGGTTGGTCTAGTACAAGGATTAAACAGTCATCACGAACATTGATAAGTTGTTTGTATCTATTAAACCTTTTCTTATCTAATGTGGTTGGTCTAGTACAAGGATTAAACAGTCATCATGAACATTGATAAGTTGTTTGTATCTATTAAATCTTTTATTATATAATGTGGTTGGTCTATGACAAAGATTAAACAGTCATCATGAACATTGATAAGCTATTTGTATCTATTAAATCTTTTCTTATCTACAGTGATTGGTCTATGACAAGGATTAAACAGTCATCATGAACATTGATAAGCTATTTGTATCTATTAAATATTTTCTTATCTACAGTGATTGGTCTAGGACAAGGATTAAACTATCATAATGAATAATCATGGGCTCTTTATATCTAGTAAATAATAAGTGTTGGACAAATTATATATGGTAAATAAAAAATTGAACTGTCATCATGGGTTTTTTGTATCTAGTAAATAATGTATTTACCATATATAATTTGTCCAACACAAAGATTGAAATGTCATCATGGGTTTTTTGTATCTAGTAAATAATGTATTTACCATATATAACTTGTCCAACACAAAGATTGAACTGTCCTCATGGGTTCTTTATATCTAGTAAATAATGTATTTACCATATATAATTTGTCCAACACAAAGATTGAACTGTCATCATGGGTTTTTTGTACCTAGTATATAATGTATTTACCATATATAATTTGTCCAACACTAAGATTGTACTGTCATCATGGGTTCTTTGTATCTAGTATATAATGTATTTACCATATATAATTTGTCCAACACAAAGATTGAACTGTCATCATGAAGGATGATGAGATTTTTGTCGTTAGGATCAAAGGATACTTCTCTGATGGGAGAATAACGTGGAAGTCCTAATGACACTCGACCTTTCTGTATTTGTCGTGTCCAGGCTGTGTACTCCTGTTTCTCCAGGCTGTACTCCACCAACTAATAATAATAATAACACGAAAGCATTCAAAATACTTCTGTTTCACTGGAGGTTAAAGCTGCTAAATTATTTTTACACAAACCAAAGTCACCTTACTCAAGTAATAAGTTATTTAGAAACATTAACCTTTATTAAAGACAATAACATTCATAGCCAGTCTGAAAATGCACCCAAATATTCGGGTTATTTCATACATTTAGGCTGTAAATAGGCTTAGATAGCTGACCCATTAATAGGAATTTCTATATATCTTAGATCATATATAAAACCCTATAACCCTAGCACATTGGAAAGGTGGATCTTTCTTCTTCAGGGGCAAGATTCCCAGTTTGCCCCTGAAGAAGAAAGGTCCACCTTTTGAAAGCTCTCGGGTTATAGAGTTTTATCATTTTGTATCAAGACTTCTTGAAACTATGCATTTTTCTGACATCATGAATTAGATGAGATATAAAGGACAGTAGTAGTTCTTACTGAATGTTCCAGCTTGTTTACATTTTAAACAATTATGTAGGTTCACCTGAAATAAGTCTTATCAATATACATGGTTTCCTTATATAAATTAACTGTAAAATTCCACTTACAGTAGATAACATTATTCTGGCTTGTTCATTCTTTGCTACGTAACTCTTGAATGAAGATAAAAATTAATTGAATATCCTCTAACTGCCAGTCAATTTCCTATTAATACTGTTTATCTTCAGGTTAGTTTCTTAGAAACATGTAAATTGTAATAATACAATAAATACAAAAATTTACATATCCACAGAGAAACATTTCTTCAAACACTGGTGTATATTCTCTCACAATACATTAGAACAAATTAAAATACACAACATTAAAGTTTTTCTTTACCCTCTGGTCACTGTAAAGTGCTACGACACTCTTGGTTAGTGAGTTCACTCCTAGAGCAGTGGGTGGACAGACATAGTGAGGGAGGGAGTACAGAAACTAGAAAAAAATATATGTATTGATTACTGTCTCATCACTAGTGTAAAAGTTACAAATAAAATTATTCTGGCTATTCACTATTTCTATACAAAGTTGTTTTTATGATAAAACCAAAAAAATGCTGTAGCTCCTTTTTGACAGTAAAAGAAAACGTAATTACATACTTTCCTGATACACGAAAACTCAAACTATGGATTTCAGAAAGGAATTTAAATAATTATTTTAATAACAAATTTTTATTTAGTGCTGTAATTATTTACACATAATAATAAAGAAGATATTAATTTTTAACCATTATCACTGAATTTGACATGTGTAACTACAATGTTATAAAACATTACCTCATATTCCTTAAGATCATATACATTTATATAACCAGCAATATTTGCTGTCACTAGATGGCGTCCACTTGTGGTAATAGTCATGATGTGTATTAGTGACGAATTATGTTCTGTAAAGGCAACAGTTTATGCATATATTACTAGTTTCCAAAATTAAAACGTCTGAATTTAATTTTAATAACTTTGTTTTTAAAACCATATTATAATATACGTTTATTTTATCATGTTTCTTATTTTTCACACATATAAAAAATGATTGATTTATCACAGAATATTTGATGCAGCCTATGGTTTAATTAACTATGACTCAGTTAATGTTAAAATACACAAATAATTAACATAGCTAAACAGCATAAGTCTGTAGGTTCTGAGATAAAAAAAAAAATGGAGGAAGTATAATTTTCTGTTATTTTTCCAGGTGTAAAGATCAGTTCTTAATTGTCCCCCACTTTTTGTTTGTTTGTTATGGATCTCGCGCAAGGCTACATTAGGGCTATCTGCACTAGCCATCCGTAATTTAGGAGCGTAAGACTAGAGGGAAGGCAGCCAGTCATCACCACCCACCGCCAACTCTTTTACTAACAAATAGTGGGGTTAACCGTCACATAATATTGACCCCACGGCTGAAAGGGGGAACATGTTTGGTGAGACGGGGATTTGAACCCGCAACCCGCAGATTGTGAGTCGAGCACCCTAACCACCTGGCCTTTC
>NW_013670555.1:42511-60573 GCF_000517525.1 Limulus polyphemus | reverse complement strand
CGCAACCCGCAGATTGTGAGTCGAGCACCCTAACCACCTGGCCTTTCCTCACTTTTCAGTCCATTTCTTTTAAAATTCCTCGACTTTTTTCAGGTTTGTGGGCCCCCTGTAGATGAATAATTACTTTGTACATGCAACTATAGAAGTCTTTAATCAAACCTTTGGCTATAGGTATGGAGTGACATGTGATAGATTCAGTATGGTGAAGTTCCAGAACTTGTAGAGACCCTTCTTGGGTTGCGACCACCAAAATATCTCCATTTGGACCAAATACTATTCGATGGGCTGGCAGACATATATTGGGCAAAGAATGGATTTTCTTTAAAGATGGAGAATTGGGTTCCTCCTAGAGTAAACCACACAGATCCAATCTAAATATTACTAATTCTCTTGAATCAAACGGACAAGATCATAAACGTTATACAGAAAAATGCATGAATTCAGGACTTAATACAGAAATTAAAGTGTATTTATCAACCAGTATTAAAAATTGGTGTATAAGATATCAAAGCACAAAACTCTTACTATACTGTCTAAAATGTTTTACATAATTACTTTTTTAGTCAAATTTTCACTGAATATAGACAATTTTTTATTATATGCTCAATAACCAATGGATGCTAAAACTTAACAAGGTCATAGATCATGAGTACAGATTAAAAAATTATCAAACCTAAAGTAAAAGTTTCTAGACTTGTTCAGATTTAAATACTTACTAAACATATTCTGAAGAGTCTTAATTGTTCAGTTGTAGAATACGCTAACCATTCAGCAGCCGATGATATCGCAGAGCAAACAAGAATGTCACTTTCTTTTATCTTTATCTCAATTAGTTTCTTCACTTTTGATGATAATGGAAGCACATCCCCATCTTCTCCTAAGATAAAGATACAAATAAGAAAAATATAATATTATAGAATTTTTTTAGAAATAATAATTTTATTGTTCCTGTTCAGAAAGTATGTTTTGAACATAGAAAAAGTATATTTTGGATGATTTAAAAAGTTCATTCACCTATAGTACTTTGTAAATAATTCTTCAAACTCCTAGCATAAGCTCTCACCAAGTCAACGCTGGTTAACTCTATTGTTATGGGTAGCTAGAGGTCAGAGGGCATGTCACCACATTTGTAGACTTACTTTCAAAATTCTAGTATTATACATTAATTAATTTCTTAATTTGAAAGTAAATATAGAAAAAAAATTGGTAAATATCGATTTTTGTGTGTCACATTGGTAAATCATCTTCTCGGTTTGGTCAGATATTGTGTGTCACGTTGGTAAATCATCTTCTTGGTTTGGTCAGATTATATTGTGTGTCACATTGATAAATCATCTTCTCGGTTTGGTCAGATTATATTGTGTGTACATTGGTAAATCATCTTCTAGGTTTGGTCAGATTACATTGTGTGTCACTTTGGTAAATCATCTTCTCGTTTGGTCAGATTATATTGTGTGTCACTTTGGTAAATCATCTTCTCGGTTTGGTCAGATTATATTGTGTGTCACTTTGGTAAATCATCTTCTCGGTTTGGTCAGATTATATTGTGTGTCACTTGGTAAATCATCTTCTCGGTTTGGTCAGATTATATTGTGTGTCACTTTGGTAAATCATCTTCTCGGTTTGGTCAGATTATATTGTGTGTCACATTGGTAAATCATCTTCTCGGTTTGGTCAGATTATATTGTGTGTCTCTTTGGTAAATCATCTTCTCGGTTTGGTCAGATTATATTGTGTGTCACTTTGGTAAATCATCTTCTCAGTTTGGTCAGATTATATTTTATGAAGCCTGCAATACAACATTTGTATTTTCATACGAATTAAAAACTCAAATTTTCAATATTGGCAAATATTTTGTGTAAAAAAGCCTTGTAATGTTTACCAATAACCTGCGAAAATTTGTGAAGATACACATACATTAGTATGAGCTGGGTGGAATCCACACATCCCATGTTTGTAGAATTTTTTGCACAATTTTATGTCATAGAGAAGTCTTGGTTGTTCTAATTAAACTACCAACAACTTTATGATATATAACCTCCATAGTCCTAGCCACATTATTAACACAACCATCAGTGTTATTTAAAATATTAACACTTTGTGTTGTGCTACTTACCCATCAAAGTTGTTTATATTACCATTTCCTGTTGTATTACATATAATTATAGTCCTTCTATTGGATCATCCTGATCTGTAATTACTTACTAGTTTCTCCTGTTACATTATCAGACATTTTGTTTCTTAATTCATGTTAACATTTTCTTAGACCAAAAATGTGTTTCTGATAGTTTCTTACCTCCACTCACATGACATTTCTCGACTTGTATTGACCTTCATATGCACCAATTTTTGCTTACCTCTAGCCTTGATACTCCCACCTATCCTCATGTGAGGTATCTACGTGATAGCATGCAAATAAGCATGCAGCATCTCTCTACCAATAGGAGTGTAACACAACTCTTAGCACAGCTGATTCCTCTATGCAGCACAGTTGAACTTCACTTCGAGATTGAGCAACATAAAAAGACATCAGAAGTGAGGAGGTAAGAAGTGTGAAAAGAGGTAAGAATCTATCGGAAATACATTTTCAGTGTAGGAAAATGTTAATTTCTGATAAGATGTCTTACCTCTTCTCACATAACAGCGACAATCATACACTGATCTGCTGAAGGGACTGGTGTAACATGACCTAGACGAGCCCCGTTCTGAAAGTGCCCAAATGAAGCCCTTGACATGTGTGAATGTAGAATAAGTAAAATAAGTAAAGTAGAAGACCAGACCAGTTCTGAGCTAGGTATATTCTTCACACGTGAAAGTGACTTGTCGCAATAAGGGCAGAAAAATTGGAGGAACCCATAAATTAAATGAAGGGAACCTGCTGTAGAGTGGCTAGGATGCAGCAGACCATAATGGGGAGTTCTACCTCAACCATTGCCAACTGTACCATGATATGAATACCCAGCCCATGGAAGAAAGAGGGTCCTCTACCATTCACATCAGTCACAGGAACTAGAAGGGATAAATATCTTAAGTTCCAAGTACCCACATCATCACATGTACATATCTAGCACAACCAATGCCAGTATCTCCAAAGAAGCAACATTTGTGTGATGGTAGAAAGGTGGACAGTAATGTGGCAGTTCAACTCCAGTCCAGAACCAGGTGGAATTAGGAATGAATCGTCCAGTCTGCAGTAGGAGAAGAGTAACTGGGCCACTCACATGTGAGGAGTTATGTGGCTGGTCCAGCTTCATCAAACACCAGTATCCCCAGGAACCAACATCCAGTGGATGGTAGGAAAGAGGGTGTCCAGCCAGAAGGATGAACTGCACTGTGGCAGAAATCATCCAGTCCATAACCAGGCAGCATCTGGAAAGAACATCAGGTCAGTAGTATGAGGAGTGTATATATATTTTCTTCACTGGTAGAACATCACCGCCCTACTCTCAACTAGTGGAATTGAGCACACTCAAAAAGAAGCCTCCATGGCCTACTACTCCAGCAGTTAGGAGCTGGAAAGTGCTAAGGACTCCCATACTCCTCTGGAAGAAAGGGGGGATGCATTGGAGAGTCACCAACAGGTGACTTTGCAACCTTATATTGAAAAGCAGGCCATTCATGATACAGTCACACCAAGGAGCAGCAGAGATGGGCAGCAATCCTTTTCTGCTTTACTCATGTTAGTCTATAAGTCAATGGTCTGGAGCCAACATATTTATGATGCAAACACTGTGAGAAAAACCTACAAGCAGTTTTGCAGATCATCCCATTTCAATGGTGGGCCCTACTGACATTGAACATACAATGCAGATTTAAGAATATGTATACCTGATCAGGCAATACTCGCCACTGAGTGGGATCTATATATGTGAGAAAAAAAAAAGCATAAAAAAGTACCAACCCACTCATAGAGAGGCCGTGGAGTTCAAGATGGTGATGGGATGTAGAAGGCAACCCGCAGAGCAGGAAATGGCGAGATGATGCAGATAATGTGAGATAAATGTATGAAGAGTGGTCTATATGCCAGAAAAAATTAATATCTTCTAAAGGATGATGGAATCAGGCAGCCAGGGACATGGTAAGATGACAATCATCACGGTTGGGTTGTTTTGAATTTTGCACAAAGCTACATGAGGGCTATCTGTGCTGGTTGTCCCTAGTTTAGCAGTGAAAGACTAGAGGGAAGGCAATTAGTCATCACCACCCACTAGCAACTCCTGAGCTACTCCAATCATCAGGAGAAAAGGAAGAATAAGCCAGATGAATTCAGCTCATATAGGTAATAGGAAAAATATCATGGGAAAGGGAAGGGTTCCAATGAATAAACAAACAGGAACCATGGAAGGGAGCGGAGCAAGCCACATAACAGAGAAGAGCCCATACAGGACATAAAAAGAGATCTGGATTGGAAGGAGGATAAAGGTGAGAAATGGAAGGGAGGGAAATGGGAGTGAAGGCAAATTCATCCTCATGTGCAGCCAAAGTTATAGTTAGGAAAGACCAATCTGGGTATAGGATGACATAGGACTGGTAATATAATATGCAAAAGACATCAACAGGTAACAAATCTCAACCTCAACATCCACATGCCAAGAGGAGGAGGGAAAAGGTCTTTAAGAAGAGATGATTTAAGAAACAGGAAGACATGGGCTGGAATGGAGGGAGAGTGAGGGCTTGGAGGATGACATTGAGGTTCCAATCAGGGAGAGCAGCAGGAAGCAAAGGCAGAGGTAACAAAACAAAAGGGTGAGGACTGGAGAAGTGAAGACATCACAAAATCATGTGAAATGGAAGGTGGCTGACAATGTCACACAAAAACCAGCAATAGTACATACTGACAGCCCCATGTCGAAAAGCCAGGTAAAGAAGGAAGTCGTGTGGGAGAGTAGGATGGGATGGAGAACAACTATGGTGGCAAACATACCACTTATGTTGATAAATTGACATGGAGGAAAAGTGTACTGAATGGAAAACTAGGTAAGAATATGAAGGGATAGTCTGGCAAGAAACCAGACAAATGTCATGCATAAAGATGAAGCGTGGGAAGGGAATGATGTAGCATGCTCGATTGAGGTTGTCTGAAGATGGTGGGTGAAATGGAAAGAGGAATAGGAGGTGTCAGTAGGAGCAGGTGTGGAAACCATGGCTGGACTGGCCAAAGTGGAGCTACCAAGAGGACTCAAGACAGAGTGGCTTGTACAATAGCAAGGACACAATGAAGCCAACAAATGGAAGGATATGCATAAAGTAATGGTCCCCCAATCTGAGGGCATTGACAGCTATAGCCAAAATATGAGAAATAGACCAAAACCTGGGAAGCTTGGCATTCAGGTGGGTAGCATCCAGTTTCAGAGTAGCTCACTGTGAACACAGCCAGCCAAACAGCTGGGGGAGAATCTTGTCAGGGTGCAATAAATGATTGGTGACCAGATTCAGGGCACCTGGTATATGACATGCCATCAAACAACTGTGATGGCTGTGAGCCCAAAATAGGAGGTCCAACATGTGGAAAGATCATATTGGAATTATAAGTTTTTCCTTTAACTAACATACTGGATTCCTTATCCATAGTTCTAGTAAATGCATTAACTTATGTCTCATCTGATCTCCACAATCCAAGTTAACATACCGGTTTCTTCTATTGTGTTATCAAACTTCTAAACTCAAATTGAACTTACCATATTTTGGGTGTAACTTAACCTCCACTTATCAAGTTCTCTTGTGCCACTAAACCTCCATAGCTATAAGAGAGTTATTAGATCCTCCTGTGTCATTTAATATTTCCAGTTGTAAGAAGCTTACCAGGTTTTGTCACTTAACCCCACTACTCTCAATAAAAATAACATTTCATGTTTTATAATTAAAAGATACTTGACTTTTTTTGCTCTTAAAAGCAGTTATGTTAAATATGCATGTGAAAAAGTTTAAAAGGAAATAAAATAAAATATTATACATTATATGCTTTGTCTAACTGTATCCTCAGAGGATTGCATGAGTAATTTAGTTGGATAGTTATAATTAATTTACCATTTTCTCCTGTTGTGTCACCTAGCCTCCAAAGCTCCAGTCTACGTGAATATTGAAGGAGTATGCATCTGGCTGCATGAGCTATATGGGAAAGCTGAGACTAGGAGAAATAAACAAATGAATCAAAATGGTAACAATATAGCATGTCAGCTTCCTGAACATCAAATAAATAATGCTGCATAAATCAGGTTTTATTGTAATATTACATAGGCTTATTAAATAAGCAGCAATTGGTATACTGAACTGACTGGGTTAAGTGTAGTCTCTGCTTAAGAATAAGTAAGCTTTATTTTATATGGAAGCTTTGTTAGTTAGTGGCTTTACTATTAAGTTCCTTAAATTTCATGTTCTTTTACTCGTATCTTCAGCTATTTTGTAGTGGATCCAAAGAAACTTTGTTTCCAACAAGAAGTAAATCTCTAAACTACTTTTGATGTTTTCTGTGGAGAAATCTAGTTTTGGTATAAAAGAAATTGCTACAAATGATACTCTGGGTTCAAAAATTCCTCTTAAAGATAAATGCAGTACGCTCCATGAAGCAGGGTACACAGTTGTTTTTAACACACACAGTAGGTTCGGTAATAGATAGTAAGTTGTAAGACTTGAATATTTAAGAGCTTCATACAATGGTGGTTTTATGAAGTTTTGTGTTCAAATAGTCACAAATTATTTCATAATTCAAATAAATAAGAAAATCACTTTTTAATAAATCTCTTGACATTACCAAATTCATTTATTCTTGAGATTGTATGTGCATGAATTAAGATCTTGATTAAGTTTACAACAAACAACACTGGTATATAGCTTGTGCAGCTGAATTACAAGCCTGGGAATGTCTCTTTACAATAAACTTCTCACGATCTTATGGATGTTCAGTAGTAAATTTAAAACATTAACATTTTCTTATACTGAAAATGCATTTCCGGTAGGTGCTAACCTCTTCTCAACAAACCTATCTCAATTTTCTTTCTGCTCCTAAGCATTGCTAAAATATTTTAATGCTCAGCACACCAGTCTATATATCCCGCACATTTTGAATCACTCTTGAACATGTATATAGCATGTGACCACCTTCCACCAATAGTATTGCACCCCCTATATTGCAACAGCTAGCTCCCTCTAATGATCCCACTCAATCCTTACTTTCAAGAATTGGCAGGATATAAAACGAATAACACTGGCAGTGGGAAGGAAGGGTGAGATTGTGTCTGAGAGAGAGGAGGTAAGTTCCTATCAGAAATACATTTTTTGTGTAAGAAAATGTTAACTTCTGATATTGTCTTATCCATCACACAAACCAGCCTGAAAAACCAGCCAGGTTCTTCAGGTGATAAGCTGCTCTATGAAATGAAAACTGGAAGCAAACTCAATACCCACATTAGGAGAAACAGCAAATCAAGGGACAGTTTCTCTTTTCCAGGGAATACAGCTGGAAGACGTATTTTACATGTCAAAAGGGTACACAGATCTACACTGTCGTTTAGACACTCATTTACACTGCCAGATTACGTGGCTAAGAATGAACCACTGCTAAAGTTAAACTTTTTCATAGTGCATGGATCTTATAACACAAAAACTGTAGTTTAAGTATTTTTTAAAATATTTCCTTTGAAACAAAAGAATTAAAACTTATATAACATAAAAATTCTAATTATAACATACATTATAATGTTAATTTCATTAAGATATATTGATAGTAAAATGGCTAAATTAAAAATTTTGAATGTAATCTGTTCCATACGCAGAACGTAATTTAAAAATGCCTTCAGTAGTAAAAGGGTTAAGAGCAGAAATCATAACTCACCCAACCATAACAGCAGGGAAGATGCATTCTGCACCTGGAATTACAAGGGGGATGTGGAACATTTGTTTAACCACAGGAACAGTGATCCTGCTGCCACTATTACGAAGCAGATGAAGCCCCCAAACTCAACTGTCGGAGCAGAGACAGAAACCTCCTACAACATGAATTAACAAGAAAGGGGCTTCTACTGCACTTAACTGTGGGAACAGGGTAATGTCACCCTGAACCCAATATTATGAGGAGGATCCCATGTAGGCTGGTCTTGTTCCAACCGATAATTGGTCCAACTGGGAATAGGCATCCAGGGGAAAGGAACCCAGCTTTGCTTTCTTCTCACTGAGTGGATAAATGTGTGGTTGTATTGCAAGGTAAATCTGTACTTCACAATCAAGAAGAAGCCTCCTTGGTCCACCATCCCAGTGACTGGGAACTGGTAAAACTCTCATGTTCCACTTGGAGATAAAAGGAGGAAGAAAATACAGTGGGCAGTCCGGTGGAACATTACACTGGAGAGAGAGAGTGCAAAGGGTGTCCATGATTACGTATTTTGAAAAGCAAACCATCCTCAATTTATGTAATCAAAGGGTTGGCAGGGATGAGCAGAAATCCCCTTTTGCTTTACTCATGATAGTCCACCATTGAGTTAAACTTACAAATACCTATAAACACATAATTATCTACCACAAGGCATGTCACTAGTGGTCTTGGAGAACACTCATCTCTACAGTAAGAATTATAGCTCTATCGGTGTAATAGTGGAGGTTTGAGAAAGAGCACACCTGACCAGGCAACACTTGCCACAAAATGGGTTCCTATGTGTTGTGGTAAAAAGAGGGTCTCTGAAAAGAAAACATAAATGAAATGTTGTGGAAAGACATACCCCAGTCAAAGGCAAACAGATGTTTGTAGAATTGCCAGGGGATGGAAACAATATCCACCTGAGAAAGATACAGCCAGATAGTGCAGATAATGAGTAACAAAGGAATAGGAAGTAGTCCCCATTCTGTCACGAACGATTTCTTCTAAAGGATGGCGAAGACAAGCAGTCTAAGGCATGGTGATATAACAAATTTCATGAGAAGAAACACTGTGGAGACAGTGACCTTCCATGAATAAGTCTGAATATGCCAGTCTAAGGAATTGACACACCCAACCAGTTAGTGTGACAGGTGATAGATCATGAGAAACAAAGGGTTCCAGGGAATAAAAGGTAGGGAAAGTGAACCCCAAAAGAAGGCCATATGACACTATAGGTAGCAAACCTGACAGTTCAGTATTAGAATGGGAGTAAAGAAATGAGTGTGAAAACCAAATGGCCTTCCCAGGCCATAGAGGTATTAGGGAGGAATAATAGATAAATATTTGATTGATGAAATCTGCAAGCTAGGAGGAAAAGGAAACGTAATACACCAAATAGCTGATTAACCAGCTGTAAAAAGAAAAAAGGTATAGTGTATGACAGACCAAAATAAGAAGGTGCCAGAAAATATGAATCAAATTTTCTTCTCCTTGATTGTATTCAACCTCAGAAACATCGTCAGGTTGATTGGTTGTTTGTAATTAAGCACAGAGCTACACAATGGGCTTTCTGTGCTCTGCCCACCACGAGTATTGAAACCCAGTTTCTAGCATTGTAAGTCCGCAGACATACCGCTGTGCCACTGGGGGATTTGTCAGGTTGAAAATGAGATGAAATCACAAGACCAGTGCAGGAATGTAACTCCCTGCAAATTAAGGCCTGAACCTCCTCAGCAGATAAAGTCTAACCCAATGCCTGGGTAGTCATACCACAAGTGTTGTCTCCCATAACAGGAATTTCCGTTATCAATAAACAAATGCCTAAACAATTTTAAACAATTGAATGCAAACACAGTAAAAGAAAACTGTTGAAAAAGGTATTGAAATGTTAATGAAGTACAATTGTAAACGGTAGTCACATGTGAAAAACACATGTCTATACAATGCTGTGCCAATTGAGAAAGTGAGGATTGAGCAGGAACATTAGATGGAGCTAACTGTGCCAATATGGGTGTCACAATAGTATTGGTGGAGGGTATTCATACAAAAGTGGTGTGAAATTTGTGGTGTAAATAGACTGGTGCATCGAGTAGTAAAATCTTTTAGCAAAACTTAGGGGGCAGAAAAAATCAAGATAGCTTTGTGTGAGAATGTTAATTTTACTATCAAAATACATCAAGAACTGATGAACGTAATCAGCACTTTCAAGATTGTAGATAATAAAATTTATGACTGAAGAAACATTAGATTGTTTGGAGACAAAATTCATTAACTTGAAAAACACAGAGTTTGAAATACAAAAATAATTTCAATTATTATTAAAAATGAGTTCAGTACCTAACTGTGTTTTTTTTTCCCCCAAGAGATAATTGTATACAAATAATCAATATTGAAACTAGCACAATAAACTTTGCTACAAAACTTTAAATTAGTATTTTCTGATAACATTTTTAGTATATTCTTTCACAAAACCAACAAAAATTTGAAACTACAAGTATCAATGAACATAAATTTCTGTAAGCTATTTATTCAATTTTCTTAAGATGATTATTATAAATTAGTTAAAAGGCTGAAATAATTATATGCTTTGAAATATCATTGTAACTGTTATTCATAATTTCAGTAGACCATGGATATACCATCTGGCAATCCTACCCTTTCACTCAAAAAGTTCTATAACTAACTTGTAAACTATAATGGACTTCTTTTTATTGGGTGTGGGTTTCTAATAAATTAAAAGAGAAAAAAACACTTAACTTTAGTTAAGTATTCATCAACAAGAAAAAAAAAATTAAGTATTATATTGACCAACTAAATAACTTGTTCAAACAACTTGTTTGGATCATAAGTTAATAATAATTTATATATTTTAACAACTTCAAGAGTAGTTTAAACTACAGACACCTTGGCACAATAATGTGAGGAAATAAAACTACAAAGATTAACTTTGTAAGAAGTGGTTAAAAGCCTTTTTGGTGTGAAAGCTCATTATTTATTTGATAATACCCTTATTATACACCAAAGTGCAGAATGTGATGTTTTTAAATTTTTTGAATGAATGTAAAAAATGTAGAGCTAAAACTTCAGAAGGTAAATGTGTCTCTATCTCAATTTTATCACTCTGAACAATATTATAAATTTCAAAGACAACTGTTACATTTTGAAATGTTTAAATTTTTAACTCTTCAATTTTCAAAGGCCTTTGATCTATTTATATTATTAGTTTTCATTTTTTATATCTTCAAAACTATAAATACATAAAATTAGAATATTCTTGTACAATATATAGTTTTTAATCAAATTATCTAATTTAAAAACTGTAGCTTTAACACACTTTTGGACATTATGTTTTATGTTTTTAGTAGTTTCTCTATTTGTTCAAAACCTGGAGAGATTTTTATTAACTATATTAGCATTCAAATAATTGGAATAATTTTAATGTCTTTTAATAATCATAGCTTGGTTCATCAGTTCCTAAATATAAGTAAACAATAACTGTTAGCATTAAAAAGTGAAAATTTTTGTTATAATCAAACTAAACCAGAGAGTACTGTACTTTTGGATAAAGTGGAATATTTGAGTAAAAGTAGAAGAAATTTTAAACAATTGAACTAAATTTGTCAACCCTGATCAAGACCTTACTAACACTAAAGAAACTGAACTGCTAAACTACAATGATAATTTACTAACTCATATATCACATTATGAAATATGAGGGATGTTTTTATGGACCTACTTAAGTTATGTCCATTAAGAACATATAATCTTGTACTAGCATGTTATTGTTTGAAAGACAATATTAATGAACACAACTTGAAGAGTAGTTTTGAACTTTCTAACAAAAATTCAAAATTTAAAGTTCCACCATAAAACTTATTATGTTAGTTTTGATGTTGAGTCTTGGTACACGAGCATCTCTTTGGAAGAAACAGTGGAATTAAGTGTACTTTTAATAATAATTTAAATGGGTTATATATATCCCCAAAATCTGTAATCATAATGTTAATTAATTTTTGCCATCAAGGAATTAGATGTTTTGTTTAATGTTGATCTTTATGATCAAGTTAGTGATGTAGCTAAGTGTTTTACGTTAGCTCCTCCTTTGGTCAGTCTTTTAAACTAATATATTATTATTCACAGGCTCAAACTTCAACTTTACAAGATATATATATATATATATCAATCATGCTTAAGGAAAACTTAATTAAAATCTTAGTCACATTGTACTTATAATACACCAAACACCTATGTATTTCTGTAAAAAATGTGATAATATCAAGAAATTCTGAAGTGAGAATGGTTTTTCTATCTATTGATAAATATAACCATTTCTGACTATTTGATGAAACAATATTTCATAATGCCACCAATGTATAAAGTTTAGAAACATTAAATTATTATAACTTTACTATTTATTGGTTAAAGTATCTTCTAAATTAATAAAACAACTACATATCAAACATTGTACCTGCATATGTAATTAAGATATATTTCTAAACCAGGATGTCATCTACAAGTATTTCTTCAGATACAGACTTTTTCCACTGAAAATATCAAATGTAGTTTACTGATTTATTCTTCCTTCCTGTGAGTAAAGTTATATCAGATCCATTATAAGCTTGCTGTATACTAGTGAAAGAATGTACAAGTACACTGAAGAGGTTGAGCACAACTTGGCTGAGTGTGAAATGGTTGTCCAAATTATTTCAAGATCGTAGCTAAAGTCAATGACTAAACAAAATATCATTATAAAAGAGAATTTATTCAAAGCTAGGTCTAAGTTAACCAAGTCAATTCAACTCATGTTATCAAAACAACGAAAACATTTATGTCAAGTTATTTCTTTATAGGTAAATTATATAAAAACTGATAACAAGTTTTGTTTATGATACTGAAACAATGCATGCAAACAAGCTGGAAAATGTATGAAATGTTTAACTGATTATATAATACTATAACAGTACACAAAACTTCTTTGAGGTATATTTTTCAAAGTGTTCAGAAAATTTGATAATATGAAAGCAAACAATAGATATTAAACTTGGAAGAAAAGTATTTAATTAAAGATAATCACACGGTTATTTACACGAGAGTACGATAAGTGACATTCTGAACATTAATTACCAAGTTCCTGCCTTTCATTTATCTTGAATATTAATTTCAAAAATAATTTCTCTCACTTTTGACAATAGAGACTGAAAATGATATACACTTTTTATTAATGATTTTCTTAACTTTTTAATGGAGAAAGACAAAATTAGGGACTTGTCTAGAACTATACTCTTTGTTCTATTATTGTCTATCTAAACGAAGTTATTTAGGCCAGGAATTATTATAATGAAACAAATTTTGTTTTGTAATTAAATAAACAGAAAATAAATAATATTTTGATGAATAAGATACACTAAACTAGTGAATGAAAAGCATAATGAACTTTGACCTTCTCACAGGGCCTGTCACAAGCAGAAACAAATTACTTTACAAAATATATGGTCAAACATGTGGTGGTTTTTTTCTTTTTTGATCACACTTCATTTCTATATACCTTTACCCTTGAAATTACTGGTAAAAAAAGTTATTTCTACTTTTTCTCAGCTGCAAAGACCAAAATATTTGTAGGTTACTCCAGCTAAATATGTTGTTTTAAAATTTTCCTGTTCTACATTTTAGTCATTCAACTTGTAGATAACACTAGCTTAAGAAATTACGAAAAAATAAAACTAACTAAAACAGAGAATGTTCTGAGATAAAACTTATAATAAAACTTATGTTTATACCTACTTGAAGAAATGGAGGATACTTGAGACATATCTTTGGTGGATATTTACTAAGGACCAGGTATGTATCCACACCTAAAAACCCAAAAATAAAAGCAAAGCTTCATTTGATTAAAAGTATTTCTATTAGTAGTGACAGCTTTATAGTAAAAATATCTTTATTTTGTATGTGAGTTAATAAAATCTGACTGACTTATACACTATAAAGTGGCCACTTATGTCTTAGTAAAAAAGATTACCTAAACAAAATACAGTAGAAAGAAACGTCCTTATAATTTGAGAAGGGACGGTACTTTGCAGCTGACTTTGAAGCTAATACACTTAAATTCTTAACCTCTGCTCATTCTCAGATTCACTAAAGCTGTCAGTTGTACAATGAGATTACATTTAGTTAGAATGTATTGATGGAAGTATTCTTAGGTCTTATTAGAATATGTCCCATTATGTGAGTAGATAGCCACCAACGAGTGGAAACCATGCATTTCCCCAAGGACAAAGATACTTCAATTAGGGAACAATATCCTTAAAATGGAATACGTTTATTTTTCTAAAACTAGTTTTGAGACACACACAGTTTGTATTTGTTAAAATACTCTAATTAAGGGAGTCATTAATGTAACTTACTAAGTGCTATATGTACAGTGTTTTTAGTTGCTTTTTACTCACTGTAGTCACCAAACATGCTCACCCTTTTAGCCATTGAGTGCTGTGCTCACCATCAATATCAAAATGCCAGTTTTTAGCTTTATGAGCTGCCAGACTTACTGGGCTTCATACTTGAGTGCTGTACTCACCATGAATATCAAAATCCAGTTTTTAATGTTATGAGCTGCCAGACTTACTGCTGTTCCACTGAAGGTTGATTGGGTTTTATATTTATTTTTAATTTTGAAAATGTTTGTTTTGTATAAGTTAAAACTATCAGAACAGGTTTTTCTTTGGGAACAGTAAACTTTCATTTTGTAGCTTTGTTCTTGCATCATTGAAAGTCAGTATGGTAACAGATTTAATAATTTACAGTTACACTTTGTTACTGGAAGAACGTTTTATATAACTTAACGAGTTCAATTAACAGTATTGTTGACAGGATTATTTGTGATCTACAAAACCAAGAATCACTTCTAAAATTCTATTGAAGAGGTATCTCTCCAGTTTTGTTTCTTTATTGTAAGTTTGTATATTTCTTATATCTCTAATAACATAGATCTAGGTTTAGTGAAGTTATAGTTTTAAATGAACAGAAATTACATTTTATGTGTAGAAGATTAACTTATTATCAGGTTGATTAGGCTAACTTGGAAACTGAACTTGCAACTGATAGTTGCTTGTTGGTTTCAGACGTTTTTATTACAGATGGTATGTTGACGACATATTTTATACTTATCAGTCACAATAACATATTTTAAAAATGATAAATATAAAATTTGGTAATAAACAAGAATCTAAGTTCCTTTCCTAGATATGATGTTATAATTAAATAGTTGAGTGTTGTAAATTGGCATTCTCTGGGTTGTATGCTTTTTATCTTTCTTCAACTGGAAGAGGTATCTCTCCAGTTTTGTTTCATTATTGAAGAGGTATCTCTCCAGTTTTGTTTCATTATTGAAAAGGTCTCTCCAGTTTTGTTTCAATTTACATAAAAACATGTATATAATGCAGGAATCATACAGGATATAATGCAAGAATCATACAGGATATAATGCAGGAATCATACAGGATATAATGCAGGTATTATACAGGATATAATGCAGGTATTATACAGGATATAATGCAGGAATCATACAGGATATAATGCAGGAATATAATGACAGGAATCATACATGATATAATGCAGGAATCATACATGATATAATGCAGGAATCATACAGGATATAATGCAGGAATCATACATGATATAATGCAGGAATCATACAGGATATAATGCAGGAATTATACATGATATAATGCAGGAATCATACAGGATATAATGCAGGAATCATACATGATATAATGCAGGAATCATACATGATATGCATAAAATCCATAAATCAAATTTTCTTATATGACCAGCAATGCTAAGTAATATTTTCTTTCTTCTAACATCGCAAATAGTTTTGTTAAACACATAATGTTCAAAATTGAGGGGAAAAAAAAAGACAATTGTAAGTTTTACAAATACTTGTGAAATGTACAATTATCTGTGTTTTTTACCTCAGTTCTGTACTTATGGAGTTTCACCAAGTACTGATAATTTAAAGTATTAACTACATATTATTCAAGTTGATGTATCTCACAGTAAGGAATCATATTTTATATTTCATGGATTCATTTACTATCAAATTGATGGGATTAGCATGGTAGTTAAATATATAACTGTTGTGGCTAACTTATTTAAAGATTTCTAGAATTAATAACAATTAGAAAGTTGTTCACTTTATTACAGTTGGTATACTAATGACACTTTTACCAATTCTAAGTCTTCCAAATATAATTGTTTCTGGATAATCTGGTATTTAATCAACAGCATCATTCTCCAGATGGGTCATGGTTCAAAGGCCATGTCATTGCTTTTGTTGACTCATATTCAAAATTTTATTGAACTACGATTTCATGAATTTATGCCAGTAAGTTTGATATCAAACTGTTGATTATAATTCAAATGTTAGTATTATACATTATTTAATTTCTTAATTTGATAGTAAATATTTAAAAACAGTTAAACATCAACTTATGTGTCATTTGATATGTTGAATGCAGCACTGGTTCAAATAAGATGTTTGTGATGTCAAAATACTAAGTCTATAGTTTTGTACGAATTAGGAACTCAAACTACCTATATTGACAAGCTAGAATATAAAATAAGAACCTTGTGTCTTTTCTGTTTGCTGAGATATCACTCATGTAATAAATAAAACACAGTGGCCCCGCTCACCTGTATAAATTTTTGGAAACGGTCCCTTATATTTATACTTACTTCAATATATAAGGTGTGAATAACCATTCAAAAACTCAGAATGTCCCCCTAGTGGCTTTCTCAGCCATTTTCATGTGTTAAGACATCATTTCTTTCCTTCAAACCAAGATTTCAAGAAGGTAGGTTGTGCTTGGTTTGCTCAAAATGTCATATTTTTTAGACCCAAATACAGCTTAGTTACTAAATTTGTTAAATGATAGTGGAATTCTATGGTATTGATGTAGTAATTTATGTTTTTTGGATATTTAACTGTATATATATAAAACTTTTTAAAAAGTTAATTTCATATCCTCCACATGCAAAATTTTAAAAGGCTTAGTAACCTATGTCAAGCAGCAACTGAGTACTAAGGTCATAACTAGAAGAGATAATTGTTTGCTTTACTTTTTTAGTTACTGTTCTATATTTTAAGAAAAATAAGTTTAAGAACTTATTTCTAAATAGTGTTACGTCTCGGTTCGTTAGTTAATTTTCCTTAAATTCATTCCAACGAAACTTTAGCGACACAAGTCCTTTCTTAAATAAAACTGGTTTATTCTTTCTGAATATAACTTTACCGATACACTTAATTTCAACAGTCACGCTATAATTCTCAACGAACGTCTCACATGCTCGACTTCAACAATACTCCGTTCAATTACACACTCTGACTGCAGTTCAATTACTCATTACACTGTTGTCCCGTCACGTTGTGAACGTCTTATATATACAAGACTAACACATATCTAGTAAATGCTAGGGCATTCTTGAAGGAACAGGATATTTCTAGAAAGGGGTGGCATGATACTAGTCACGTGACCTCGCTGATGCAACAATAGCAATAATCTATATACACATATAATGAATAATAATTGAAATGTGACTGTATTTTATAAAATACTAGTCCACTAAAACACAGCCAAGACAGAGCACTTTTATAATATTTGATACAGTAACATGAGAGCACGTGCGTCACATCATTGTAACTTCTGTATTGTTAGCCAAGCACGGCTGAAAGGTCAATATAGTAAAAATAATAAATATATATATATAAATGTATAATGTTATGAGATTTAAGCTATTTAGTCTAAACATTCATGTTTTCATGTTATAATTTGTTGTCATTCTAGAACGAAAAAGGCATAATTTATATTTATTTCCTAATTCTTATGGTGTTTACAAAATTGGTCAAATCTACTGAACCCATACAGAAATTCATTATTGAAAATAACAGATAAAATATAAAGTTTTTTCTTAACAAACATTTGATAACTATCTGGACATTATAAAGATTTCAAATGTGAAATTTGAAAATGTTCTGATGCATAAAAGTATTTTTAATCTTAAAATGAAAATCACTTTGCATGTTGGATAGGCAACATGCGAAAAAAAAAAGGCATAAGAAAAACGTTGCTTAACAGACCTTAAGATTTAATAAAAAAAATTGATATTTTGCATATGAAACTAATGTTTACTGATAATCTCTCTAAATTTCGTTAACATG
>NW_013670555.1:40119-41585 GCF_000517525.1 Limulus polyphemus | reverse complement strand
TAATTCACTGTTCACTTAGTATCTAAGACAGTTTGGTACACCTTAAAAATTTAGGATTGGCTTAAAGTTTAAAACTGTTTCCTGATACACATTGTAAATTGTAAAAAAAAATGAATATACATATACAAATATAGTGTAACTAACTATTAAAATTTCTTACACATGTGAGCAGCTCAATAGCTCTAAAAAAGTTCGTAGAAATAAAATAAAAATCAAACAAAACATTAGATACTGGTTTTACCATAAAGAGGAACAAATTTCTCATGTGCTGCGAACAGTAATAAATGTACCACAAGGTGAAGGAATAAACGAATCACACTCAACTAAAGTGTTTGCACACTGTATTTGATCTCCAAACATGAAACTTACTACCAAGGACAGTAATAAATGTACCACAAGATGAAGGAATAAAATAATCACACTCAACTAAATTGTTTACACACTGTATTTAATCTCCAAACATGAAACTTACTACCAAGGGCAGTAATAAGCTTTATAAAAAATAGTCTCAAATAGTTAGTAAGCTAGTTTCATAAAACAACTTATGATCATTGTAAGTGTAGCTGAAATTTTGTATACATACTGTTGTCATGTAAAAAGTCATATATGTCCAAAAGCCCAATTTTACAGACTCAGAGATAAATTACTTTGAAACTACAAACATTCAGACATGCAATCTACAAGATTTTTATAATGTGACAATGTACCATTTCCAAATAGAAGATTCATAGAAGGTTTTGATGAAATGTGGAACGACCAATTCTGAGAACATTGGAAAACACAAATCATGACAAACTGGATTTACATGGCAACATTGGAAAACACAAATCATGAAAACATGGCTTTGATACGATAGCAACAGTACATGATTTTTTATCATAAACTTAAAATTTTTATTCAAGTTCTTTCTAGAAGATTTACATGAACTAAATTATCATTGCTTGTTGAAATGATGGACCACTACACTAAGTTACCTGGTCACTGCCAAACACCAAACGATTGTCTCTGTGTTACGTTCAAGTCTTCCTACAAGTATTCTATCTTTAGCATGACCAGTCTGTACATTCCAAATTCTAATTGCATCTATAGATCCAGTAACCAAAACATCTCCTGACTCATGCCATGCCAGACAAAGAATACGCCCTGCAAAAACAGAAATATGACTTTCAACAAATACAAAAGTCAAAATAAATCTTACAAAAATACAAATTGCAAAAAAAAAAGCTTTTTAAGTTGTAAGAAAAGTGGCTAAAATAGAACAATGCTTGAAAAAACACAAATTATGAATAATTCTAATTTTATCTAAATTAGACAGAAACATACTAAATCCTATACAGAGGGTGCATGAAAGTTAATATTTTATTACCTGAAACTGTAACATACTAAATCCTATACAGAGGGTGCTTGAATGTTAATATTTCATTACCTGAAACTGTAACATACTAAATCCTATACAGAGGGTGCTT
>NW_013670555.1:37614-39119 GCF_000517525.1 Limulus polyphemus | reverse complement strand
CCTGAAACTGTAACATACTAAATCCTATACAGAGGGTGCTGAAAGTTAATATTTCATTACCTGAAACTGTAACATACTAAATCCTATACAGAGGGTGCATGAAAGTTAATATTTTCAGTACCTGAAACTGTATTTCAGACAGATATTCACCTATTGGCATCACCAAGAGCAACTGCCAAGTGTTATGTAATTTTTATGCACATCACAAGCTTTGAACAAAACTCCCACCCCTACCCAAATGAAGATGTACTGCACCAGCCTATGATAAAATCATCATTAAACTATATCAACAAGAGGGTGACACATCCTCCATGCCAGTAATTCCCAGCATCAACAGAGAAGTATACATTCTTTCCTCAGCACTGCTTGCCTTCAGAAATGTTTTTTTTTTGTTGGATTTACTGGCAATTTTACTCTTATTGTTTTAACCTTTCACTACTATTCATTGTGCAGTCTCACTTTCCTTAATTTTCTTGATTATATATTAAAAAAAGCAGGTTGGCTTAAAGTGTTGAAGTGTTAGACAAATGTTAGGACTGAAAAAATGTTGGAAAATAAAAATGACCTTACTACACGTGTGAATCAGCACAACTAAGCTTGACGGTATTAGCTCTCATCAGTCAGGCAGAGTCAGTGATAGAGATTTTGATTCAATGAATTTGATTCATACTTTATTTTTTAACATTAAGATACACTCCATTATGAGGTGAAGGAAACCCAAGTGTTGAACTTAGTTGAAGTAGCCTTAAGTTATTTTTTAAAAGAGAGAGTATAAAGATGTATATATAAACATAACACAAACCATTCTTCCATTGTCATCATGCTCAGTTTATTCATCATATACCTAAACTGCAAAAACAGTCTTAGATATAATGTTTCATTTAATTTTTAAATTAATGTGAGTATTTTCATTTAGATGGGGTTAAGTATAACATGAGTGTTAAACCTAGTTATTTTTAGAAGTGATAGTTTATCGCAGATTTGTTACGTAACTGTGTACTAATTATATTTTGTGTAGTGTAATTGATGTGAATTGACATCATGTTACTCAAACCTTCTGAATTTTTCTTGTTGTTTTAAGTAAGTATTGATGCATCATATACCTTGTGGTGTGAGAAATGTTTGAGACTGCTGTCGTGTGTGAATATATACACATCGAAAAATTAGTTCAATACAGAAAGTAAGAAAAAGTTAAGTTAGTAAGAGATATAGTCAAATAAATCTTGTTTGTTTGTTTTAAATTTTGCGCAAAGCTACATGAGGGCTATCTGTGTTAGCAGTGTAAGACTAGAGCTAGTCATCACCACCAGATGAAGATGTGACCAGATTCTACTGGTCATGTGACATCTGCCAAAGAACAGTAGCTAAAGGGAAAGCAGCCAACGTGCCACTGGATAAGATGCCCCTTACAGAAGAGCTGTTCAGCAGAGTAGTTGTTGACTTGATCAGACAACTAGCACCTCCTTCTGACAAGGGCAACTGGTACATGCTGACAAATTGAAACA
>NW_013670555.1:29909-36684 GCF_000517525.1 Limulus polyphemus | reverse complement strand
CTAACAATACTACAAGTGCCAATTTACAACAGTTGAACAACACAACATATGATTTGTACACAGTTATGTTGTTCAACTGTTGTGAATTGGCACTTGTTGTATTATTGCATCATGTTATTAGAATCTTCTAGGTTTTTCTTGTTGTTCTGATTGAGCATTATTGCACCATAATATATCATTGTGTGTAGAATGTTCTAGTCCCCGGTCAGGCTACAAATATGAGTACAAAATGTAGTTCAAGTTAAGTTAGACAAAGTTTGATAGATTTAGATTGAGTGATTATGAGTATAGTCATAAAGGGCATATAGTGGTGATTTCTAAAGTGAAATTATCACAGATTGTATTGTAATAATAGAGTAGAGAAGAAATAATTTGTCTCATCAATTGTGTTCTAAAGTAACTGAACCAACCTCTTGGTACAACTGTGATAATTAATTGTGTAACAAACATTTGTATATACGTTTGATTTGTTTTAATATATATTATTTTAAAGAAGTGGGCTATGTGCTGTTTGTTTATTGTCAAAATTTATTGCCAACAAATCACGGATACCTACTGTAACGAATCCAGCCCACACATACATAAAACTTGACAGCTTATTTCCTGGCCATTTCAATTTTACAATTACGCAAACCATGAGTCAACAAACCACACTGTTTTTACTTGAACAAGTTATCTATGATATTTATCTCATACCTGGAAACTGAATTGTAACTTATTAATGAAAAATATGTTCTGTGTTCTAGAAAGACAAACCTTTTTGGTTTACTAGCTGTAATAACAACTGTTTGTTAATAAAGCAGCTTAAATACCTGCTTGGAAGTTGAATATGATTTTCTGTAAACTGTATAAAAGAAGAGAAAAACCAGAGACCAGAATATGCAAGTACAAAGAAACCGGTTTAAAATCTTAAGCTACCCATAACAACTAGTGTACCTTATTAATCAACTAGAAAATACAGTTATATGGTTCTAGTATGGCTCTGTAAAATAATTGCACAAAGATAGTATGCAGGAAAATGGAAATGAGCTGTTGTCTTGTGTGATTTCTCACTTTTAAGAAGCAATTTTTCCTTATCAGTGATCAAAAAACAGTCATTGTACAACTCTTGCCCTGCATACTGATGCAAACTTGTAACTACTAACTTCACAGTTACACAGAGTTTTCATTTAGAACTAAACTGTGTAACTGTGTAGTTAGTGGTTACAAGTTTATGGTTCTATTTGAAGACTGTGTGTAACTGTGTAGTTAGTGGTTACAAGTTTGTTTCTAGTTGAAGATTGTGTAACTGTGTAGTTAGTGGTTACAAGTTTAGTTATAGTTGAAGACTGTATAACTGTGAAATTAGTGGTTACAAGTTTGGTTCTAGTTGAAGGCATTGTGTAACTGTGTAGTTAGTGGTTAAAAGTTTGGTTCTATTTGAAGACTGTATAACTGTGAAATTAGTGGTTACAAGTTTGGTTCTAGTTGAAGGCATTGTGTAACTGTGTAGTTAGTGGTTAAAAGTTTGGTTCTATTTGAAGACTGTATAACTGTGAAATTAGTGGTTACAAGTTTGGTTCTAAATGAAAACTCTGTGTAACTGTGAAGTTAGTAGTTACAAGTTTAGTTCTAAATGAAAACTCTGTGTAACTGTGAAGTTAGTAGTTACAAGTTTCTAGTTGAAGATTGTGTAACTGTGTAGTTAGTGGTTACAAGTTTAGTTATAGTTGAAGGCTGTGTAACTATGAAATTAGTGGTTACAAGTTTGGTTATAGTTGAAGGCTGTGTAACTGTATAGTTAGTGGTTACAAGTTTAGTTATAGTTGAAGGCTGTGTAATTATGAAATTAGTGGTTACAAGTTTGGTTATAGTTGAAGATTTCTTTTAATATTTTTAGTTTTTTCTTCCTCTCTGGTAGGTTGGAACTGAAGATGGCTATGTCTGTTTATTTCATGTTCAAGATGATGGAGTTGACTTTGAAAAGACATTTGATCGCCAGGAGGGTGAGTTCTTATGTTTGAAAAAAGCAAGTTACTATCGTACATTATTTCTATTTGTGAATGAACTGTGGTATTATTATTCTTCGTAATCTTTCACCTTTCAGGTGTAATGTGAGTCTTGTTTCTATCTGGTTGTTTGGAATAGTCCATTTCTCTTTGATTGGTTATAGTTGAAGACTGTGTGTAACTGTGTAGTTAGTGGTTACAAGTTTTATATTCATATATATTAATTTTTGTTCTGTGAATTATATGGCAGTTATGAATTTACACTAATTATGTTGAAGAACCTAATTATTTATTGATCCTCAGCTCTGTCATCAACACTTACACAGATTTGTCAGTATACCATAGTTTTGGTGATTAAAACAATCAGTATGCACACAAACTTATACACTTTTTAAACTTCAATATTATTATATGATCTCACATAAGGCTGAAATCCAATTTTTGTCTAAATGTTTTCTTCATATTTTGTAGCAAAAGAGCTAGGGATATGCTGACATACCGGTGTCATGTTTGGCCATATTGCCAATATTTAGAAAATATCAGTCAATATTGAGACAATAAATCTTATCTGATCCTCATGACTGAGTTCAGTGGATGTATGGAAAAAACTTATTTGAAAATATTAATTTTTGCTAAACAACAGGACTTTGAAAGTACTTATAAAATTAATTTTAGTGCAAGGCCAAACACAAAATATTTTTCGTAAATGTAATACAGAATTTTTTCTTCTTAAGATGTCCCATATCTTTGTCTCCTCTAACACAGAAGGCACAATCCCCTAAATTATTTTTTCCCTCTGGAAATTAAATTACAATTCATGCATGACAAGCTTCTTTCCATGTCACTAACCATGTAAACCTATGGTATAATTACAAGCTACATAGTTTTAAAACCTATAAGAAATTACAAATGAATTGGAATCTGCATAACACTGAAACAGAAACAAGTTTATTTTATCTAGCAATATTTGAGGTTTAATATGAAATTAATGAGAGTTATATGTTTTGAGGACTTGTGTGTTCATGTGAACCTATGACTCAATACAAACAATATGACAATTGAAACAAATATGGAAGTGAAACAATGTAATACAAGTCAAACAATGCAGTAGGTAAATTAGATAAACACAAAATAAATACTAATAATAATAAAAAAGGCTGTGTACTTTCAGTGCCAATACTAGGGAACAGTGATTTGAGGAAATTATACAGTATGAACATGAATTTTAGTAAAACTTAAAAAGTGAGCTTAGGTCCTGATACCGATGCAGATAGGTTGACTACATCATTTACTGTATATATATATATATATACTGTGTTGATATGTATCCATTATTTTCTAATTTTGAGTGCCCCATTAAATCTTTGACAATTTTGTTTCCACTGGAATAGTTTGGTTTGAATTTTGCATAAAGCTACTCAACAGTTATCTGTGCTAGCCATTCCTAATTTAGCAGTGATAGACTGGAGGAAAGTCAACACTACCCACCATCAACAACAAATAGTAGGGTTGACCATCACATTACAGCACCCCCATGGCTGAAAGGGTGAGCATGTTGTGTGACAGAGATTCAAGACCACATCTTACAGAGTGCGAGTCATGTGCCCTAACCACTAGGCCATGCCAGGGTTTCCTACTGGAACAGGTCAGAAGCTTTTTGGAAAAAAGTGTTTGATGTGATGGTGTCATTGAGGAGAATATCAAAAGCTTTTATGCCTTATATGACAATTAATTGGGTGATAAATCATAACTAAAGATATATCTTATGTAGTTGCTGTTATAGGAGTAATTTGTAGAATATCCTTTATAGGAAATGTTCAAAGCTTCTGACTTTGATTTGGAAAAGACACTTTAAGGGAAACCACCTTCTATAAAAAGTTCAGTAATTCAATTAAAAGCTGTTACAAAAGTCTAACAAATTTGTTTTAGTTTTTTTCAATGAAGATGACAAACGACTTGAGATAAATTTTTATTCAACCTGACATTTCAGCTTACGTCTTTATCATGAATGTCACAGGTTACAAAACTGATTTAAAATAATAGTAACCCGAAAAGAATGTAAAACTACAACAATATATTGGAACGATGCACGGTGAAGCATACTAAAAGTATGATCAGCAACTCTAACCCATTCAACAGTACTAAAAGTATTGTTTAACAATACTTAATTTTACGATCAGCAACTCTAACCCATTCAACAGTACTAAAAGTATTGTTTAACAATACTTAATTTTACGATCAGCAACTCTAACCCGTTCAACATTACTAAAAGTATTGTTTAACAATACTTAATTTTACGATCAGCAACTCTAACCCGTCTAACTATTACTAAAGTATTGTTGAACGGGTTAGAGTTGCTGATCGTAAAATTAAGTGTAAAAAATAATAAATAAAATAAAAGCTCAAATAATAATAATAATATTATAGGGGCCAGGCATTGTATCTGTTAATGGAAGGTCATTTGGATTGAATCAAAAGACATTCTTTAAATTTTGTCAAGAAAGTTGCCACTAATCTCTAAAATTTTGATCTAATAAGGTGACTCGATAATTATGCCATGTATGTTAATGTAATGTTCAGCGGTGACTTCTTTGTTATCAAGATTCACAGTGGCACGATTGTGTTCTTTGAAATGATCATGTATTGGACGACTGGATTCACGTACGTGGCTGAACACTACGTACATGTCATTTCAGAGATAGTCTTCCTAAGCAGGCAGGATTTTGCTAAGCCATTAGTCTTAGCAAAGCACTTTTCGGATTTGCATGGATTGTTGTTATTGATGGCTGAATGAGTAAGTGTATCCTTCAGTCTTTAATCAGGTTTTTGTATAATGTGGATATTCAAACCAGATCTTTTAATCACTTGACTAGTAGTTAAATGTTTATCCATGAGACAGTGGTTTGATGTAATGGTTTCTTTTTTTGCTGTTATTTGTTAGAATCTTGTGTGTTAAAACTGTGGAAGTCTTATTAATGTAACTTTACGGATAGTTATTGAACAACAGTAGCTTCTGAAGTTTCATACTGGCTTGCATCTTACTGTTCATGATGTTGCATATTTTTTAATCATAGTAAGTTAACGAATAATGACACCCTGTTTGGTAGCTGGTGGTTAGTTAGTTACTTAGTTTTGAATTTCACGCAAAGCTACACGAAGGCTATCTGCGCTAGCCATCCCTAATTTAGCAGTGTAAGACTAGAGGGAAGGCAGCTAGTCATCACCACTCACTGCCAACTCTTTGGCTACTCTTTTACCAACGAATAGTGGGATTGACTGTAACATTATAATGCTCCCACGGCTGAAAGGGCAAGCATGTTTGGTGGGACGGGGATTCAAACCCACGACCCTCAGATTGCGAGTCGAGTGCCCTAACCACCTGGTCGTGCCGGGCAGGTAGCTGGTGGATAGTGTGAGTTATAGTGTAGAATAATGGGTGTTTGGAATATATGGGAGTAATAAGTCTGTTGTTTTCAATTGTGACCATGTCATCAAGAAAGGATGTTATCAGTATGGGTAAGTATGTTGGGATGTTGATTATTAAGGAACTTAAAGAATTTCAAAAGATTCCATATACCAAGTAGAATAAATAAACAATTATCTAGTGTTGTTTGTCATCTGTATTGAAAATGGTTTCCATCCTTCAGTCAGTACTGAAAGTTTTGAAAAATCATAAAAAATTTCTTTTAGCCTTAGAAACTGACTTCTGGGTATTCCATTCTTTGCATAAACTGGTGAAAGGAGTAATATCTTAAAAATAAACTATTATCTGTAGGTTCGTTGTGGATTGATGTGTTTATTTTGCTGTCACAAAGTAATTTGTTGATGTCATGAGAAGAAGCACTACTCATTGAGAGGTAGCAGGTATAACATAAAGCTGGGTGGAAATTCTTGCATAGCTTTCAAGATCACTGTGTGAAGTTCCAAAAATATCATTGATGAATGTAAAATACAATGGTGATCGGGTTCCATTAACCCTATTATCACGGGCATCCTTTACTGCGCATGACACAAGGTTTTAGTCTTACATTCAAAATTTTATTAAACTACTTTTTGTTTATGTTATACCAATTAAAATAGTATAAATTCTTAGTTAATAATCCATATTTTAATAGTATATAAGTTTTAAGTTCTTAATTCTAAAAGGAAATATATAAAAATATCCTAAATTTCCACTAGTGTAACACACGACAAATTTTGTCTTAGCATGTCATCATCCCTATTTTATCCGTCACCCCTCGAAAATGTACGAAATTAAACGTAAAATGCTCTCTATAAAATCATTATTGCTCAAACAGACCATAATTTTTATGGTCTTCAATTTTGTTTTGTTACAGAGCTATAAAAGAGAAAATACAACCACTCCTGCCACACCCAGCTGTCACATCCTCTCTTTCACAATTGGTTGATAGTTCTCTTTTACGTTTCATTATATATATACTAGCCCCCCAGTGGCACAGCGGTATGTCTGCCGACTTACAACGCTATAATCCGAGTTTCGATACCCGTGGTGGGCAGAGCACAGATAGCCCATTGTGTAGCTTTGTGCTTAATTACAAACAAACAAACAAACAATATATATACTAATAGAAAGTCAAGGTTTTCATCTATCCAATGGCGTGTTGTATAACATTGTGTTCTGAACAGATAACTGTCAATGTCACTCTGAGTAGCATCATCATTCCCGTGGGAAAGTTAACGACTAGCTTGTATGAATTTCTAACAGCTCTTGTTGCATAGTTAGAAAGCCAGGAAAATTTTGTAGAAGTAAGTGAATTTGTCTACTT
>NW_013670555.1:28162-28909 GCF_000517525.1 Limulus polyphemus | reverse complement strand
AAAATTACTTTGCACATGGACTATTCAAAACAAATACTCAATATATTCATGGAACAAAACTTTATTTTATTTTATTAAAAGTACTTCACTAAGAAATATGACTTTTTGTATGTTAAAGTCTTGTAATATTAACTGAAAGACTGCCAAATTTTGTGAAGATATACCCAATATATAGAGAGTTATAAGTATTAAATTTATGTGAACTTTAAACAAGTACAGAAAGTCACATGACTCGACCCCATGGACCGAACCCGTGTAGAAAGAGTTAAAGGATAAAAAGCAATTGAAGTGAAAGACATTTAATTTATGGACAAAATAAACTTACTATTGTCAGACAATGTGTTTCGAGATTGTTTGAAAAATGTGTTAAACCCAGCACATCAATGTTATGAGCAATGGCAGTGTAAAGAGAGTGTACATCCATGTTGTATAGATGGTGATTTCCTGATAATAGTGTGAAAGGCTTAGAACTTTAGTGCTGTCTTGTATGAAGTAGTCAGACAAGAGGTTTGAAGGTTTTTAATTTTACATTTATTGGAGCAATATAGCTTTATGTTTTTTGTCTCTCTTCTCAATTATATGTTCCCAGTATAGTACAGATGCCATGGTCAATCTTTTCTCACAAGATGGAGTGAAAGAGTTTTCTGTATATTCTGTAATGCAGTTAATATCTGCAACTCCATTATAAAATAATAAAAACAGGATTGGAACAGAGAAATGAGAAAAAAGGAAACAGGGAAAAGACAC
>NW_013670555.1:7325-27162 GCF_000517525.1 Limulus polyphemus | reverse complement strand
GGGAAAAGCACAGGAATGTTGGAAAGACTGAGAGAACAGAAACAACAGCAGAAAATTTAAAAAAACTGCAGATACATTTGAGAGACGAAAAAAAAAAAAAAAAATAGAAAGAAAAAAAATGTAAACATTAGTTCAGTGTAGTAATGCAGTAGATAGAGGGCTAGGTAGTATTAAAAACTATATTTGATTTGATTTCTTAATAATACTTTCCTTAATAACAATAAGTAAAATTCTTCAATAATGGGCAGAAAATGCAAAGTACCTGTTGACTGGGTAAAAAAATATCCTGATTTCAAGGATTTTTTGTGGAGACAGTAGTAGTAGGCCTAAAGAAGTAGCTGTTGTATGCAAATACCATGCATTAAAAATATCAGTCGTTGACAGATAAAAGAAACCATATGACAGGCTAAATGAACATCTTTATAGTGCACATGATATTTTTCTAAAACAGAAGACTGAAAAATTTAAGAAGTTTTATAATACAGCAGGTCAGGTAGAGGGACAAAGAAGCAGAAGGTCAAAGTGCATTTCATTCATTTGTTGAAGTACTTTCCAAAGCTGGCTTGAGTATATATATGTCACTGATGGACCTTTAGGAGAGTTTGTGAAAAAATACTGTCCAGCAACGAAATCAATGCCAAAGTATGTTACATTGCAAAAGAAGTAATTGTCTCAAGTCTTTCAGAAACTTGTGGCAGAAACCAAAGAGCAAGTAAAAGATAAAAAGCATATCTTATAGTTGAAGAGTCCTCAAATGTATTTTGAAAGGCTACAGTTAATACATTGATGTCATATTACAAAAAAGTGTCAGCATTGCTTTGTGCTTGCAAAATCATTACAGCAGTATGAGAAGAAGTGGTCTGATGTTACTGCAATTGTACTGATTCTGCAAAGTTCAAGCGAAAGATGGTGAATGACATACATGTGGGTAAAGGTGTCAGTAAGTCCCTGCATGTCAATGATATGGCACATTTAATTCATGTTTCTGTTGACACTGCCCTTATTTGCTCTATATCAGATGATAAAAAAATAGTTAACAAATTTAGTGCCTTGTTTACAAATTAGAACACCTGTACAGTGAAGTGTGTGCTAAACCTAGAATTGAAAATGTAGAGAAATTTCCAGCTGTTGTTCCTACTAGATGGTTCTGTTGCTTTGAAAATCTGCATGTTGTTCTATGCATGTGGGCTGGCATGATGGCTCTCTTGAAGAGAGAATGCCCTGAACAAAAAATGTTTGATGTTAAAAAATCATTCCTATTAACCAACAATAATAAAAAGTCTATGCCTGGCTTGTATTTCTGAAAGAAAAGCATGAACCAGTTTTAACTGTGCAGAAGAAGTTGGGAAGAGATGGTACACAAGATGTACCACATTATGAAAGTCAAGCATTCCATTTGCTGGGAACAGAGCATGGATGTTGTACCAACAGAAAAGTGTGGTGTAATTTAGAAATGCTGTCACCTAAAGATGTTGTTTATGTGAGAAAATCCATTACTTACTTCTGTGTAGCTCTGAATAAAAAATGGAAAGTAACACCTGAAGGAAATGTGTCTACCACAGTAAAGAAGCTATGGATGCAAGCAAGAGTGTTGGATCCGTCTCTGAAGTCAGAAGAATGTTACGAGTTTGAAATGAAATGTTTTCACTTATGGAAGATGTAACATCTGAAGCTCTGCACTCAGAATTCAGTCAATACATGGCGGAAACCTCTCCAGACAATCTAGAACTTACAGCAGTGAGATCCTGGAAGAATGCTGCAGCCAGATACCCAGCTCTGTCAGAAGCAGCATTAATTCTATTTGGTATTCTGGCTGAGAGTAACAGCAGTAGTGTTCCTTTAATAAACTGCACTATATTTAAAGACCAGACTACAGTAAAATGTCTGAAAGTTAACATTTTTCTTACACTGAAAATGTACTTTTTGATAGGTACCTAACTCTTCTTACACAAAGCTATCTCAATCTTCCTTTTGCCCTCTAAGCATTGGTAAAAAAATCTTTATGCTCAGTGAGCTAGTCTATACACCCCATCAATTTGGAAGTAACAGCCAGAGCATGCAGATAATGAGCGACAAAGATATTGGGAGTAGTCCACATTCCAACCTCCATGATCTCTTCCAACAGATGGCAAAGGTGAGCAGCCAAAGACATGGTGATATGACAAATTTGATGGGAAGAAACACTGTGGAGGCAGTGACCTTCCATGGATAAGTCCAAATATGCCAGCCTAAGAAGTTGAAAAACCCAACCAGTTAGCATGACAGTGGAAAGATCCTGGGAAACAGAAGGGTTCCAGGGAATAAAAGTTGTGAATGTGATCTCTGAAAGGAGGCAGTATGGGCCACATAACACCCTTAGCAGCGAACCAGACAAAGAAGCCATCAGGATCAGAATGAGAGTACAGATGAGAGACAGAAAGCAAGGAAATGGTGTGAAAGCCAAACTGCCTTCACGTGCAGCATAAGTCTTAGGCAGGAAGGACTGGTTGGGATATAGGATGACATAAGAGGAATGGTAGAGGATGTGAAGAACATGATTGGCCAAAATATCTGATCAATGACATCCACAAGCAATGAGGAGAAGGAAATAGGTAATGAGTGTCAGACAGTATATGGAACATGTAGACAAAGGGTCCCTTTGGTGTGGTTTCTTGATCCACAGGTCTTTCAGTGGATGTATTACCAGCTGGGGACACCTCATATATGCCTTCACCAAACTCCCTCCTTTTGGTCTCCCATTGTACACCCACTGACTATGTGGGTGGACACATTCAGTCACGATTGGAGGGGCTTCACATCAATGCTTACCCTCCTATTTGACTCCTCTCCAGAGTTATATTCATAATCCAAACTATTCAGAGTCTAGTCCTACTGGTGGCTCCATATTGGCAGGCACAGCCATGGTTCCCACTGCTCCAACCTTTACTTTTACAACCTTCCCTACCCTTACCTCTGTTTCGGTCTCTACTCTGTCAACCTTGGTTGGACATTGTTCATTCAAACATCACCACACTCATAGCTTTTGTCGGGTCCATTGCCTCAGCCCAGGGACTGACTCCACATGTTGCATCTTTCCTTTCCCGATCCATCAGATCTTCGTCCTTGTCCACTTACCAAAGGTGATGATCTACCTTCTACCTTTTATCTCTTTAATGTGGTTTCTATCCTTCCCACCTTTCCATTCTTCACCTTTCCCAATTTTTCACCTGGATGTTTGACAAAGACTTGTCCACTTCAACGGTGTATAGCTATCGGGTAGCTTTATCGAACACCTTCCACGTTCTCGAAGTTTCATAATTTCCCTCCTTTTCCACTCATTTCGAGTCATGCATCCTGCACTTTCCTTTGATTTGCCAGATTGGGATCTCAGTGTGGTCCTTTATGCCTTTTCCCATCCTCCCAGAATCTTGTTGGTACAACAATCGATCTGAAACCAGCTTCTGGATGTCAGGAACATGGCACGCAAAGACCACAATGTGGTGACTGTGGTCATAGAAAAGGAGATCCAGGGTCTGAAAGCACAAAGACCTGGAATTGGTACACCCGTGCTTGGTAATATAAGTGTCCATTGTGGAGTTGTCAGAGTGTACCATAATCATCCTCCCAAACAGAAGAGGAAGGAAGTGGGACAAAGCTCGACGAACCACCATAAGCTCAAGAATGGTGATATGGAGAGAAGACTCCTTGATCGATCGGAGTCTGGAAATCTCCCAGGAGATGAGGTAAGCATCCCAACCTTCTAAGGTTGGATCGGTGAACAGATGAGGCAGCAGAAGCAACACCCCTGCCGTATTCTGGTCTCCGTCTAACCACCAAGCCAGGTCAACCCTGATCGGGAAATGAAGGATAAAAAGGGATCTGAGTAGAATTTCCACTGACCTAGGAACTCATATGAGCCCGACCCATGGGAATGCAACTTTCAAGGCAGCCTCCCCCTAAAGAAATAGAACCTCTTGGGTTGTGAGAGAATGTGAGGTGAGGGCTTTGTGAATTGCTTGTACCATATCCCAAAAACAAAAAGAAGAAGGCTGGGCCCAATTGATGTAGGAATGAAGAAATCCCTCAAATGAATGGGGGTAATAATGGACATCCCCCTTTCATCAAGAATCCCACCTGTGTTGCTTCTTGTAGGAGCAGAAGAATGTGGTCTCTTGACTGTAAATAGGAAGAAGAGAGCAGAAACCACTCATTCATGTAATGACGAGTGCAAAGACCCATCAAGTGAAGATGTAAGGCAAGAGTTCGTACCACTCAACAAAACACTAAAAGAGCTGAGGTTAGTCCAAAATTTAGGGTCCTGAACTGGAACACTTGACCTCGATCAATAAATAACTATTGATGATGTGAGCACTGTGGGGATGAAACCTGAATTGTAGAAAATTTGGTTTCTAGTATCAAGAATCTAGGAAAATGAGCCGAAGCAAAGCTCAGCCCTACAAACAGAAAAAATGGACACATCAGTGATGTAGCAAGGCAAAAAAAAAACACACAAAATAATTAAATCCTACACTGATAAAGATTAGGATTATAAGGCAAATATTTAATAATGGCAAGAAAAACGTTATCCAAATAGAACAATGAATTAAATGTGACTAGTAGTAATGATATGTAATGTACAAACTATCTAACCATACCTAGTGAATAAAGGATTTATGAATACTGAACTGACAAACCATCCAAGTTTACCTACTCCATAAAGTGTGGAATAACAACCAACTGACTAAAATTACCAAGAAAACAAAGTAATAATTAATATCTGACTTTCAGTTTATCTTAAGTAAATTAGACGATGTAAGTAAATCCAACACTGACAAAAATTAGGATTATAAATCACATATTTAACAATGGCAAGAAAAATAATTACTCAGATAGAACAATGAATTAGATGTGACTAATAGTAATGATATGTAACATACAAACTATCTAAACATATCTAGTTAAAGTATTTGTTAATATCAAACTGAAAAAAAAACTAGAAATTTACCGAATCTACAATATTAACGAACATGCTAAAAAACAACTAAAATTACCTAGAAAAACAAAGTAATAATCAATATCTAATTTACAATTCTTCTAAATTAACTTAGACGAAAAAGGACAAATAAATAACTAAGTTACCAAAGTCCAAGCACTGATGCAGTGTAATACTTAATTCTCCCATACGTAAAGAAGGACAAAGCCACACAAAGGGCATCTGAGCTGCACCTACCACTGACAGAACTGGAAGTAATACGAAAAAAGGAGGAGGAGAACAAACCTCCACCAAAGAGAACGATATGGCGGCACGGCAACTGGAGTAGGAAAAAGAAAACTAGCGAAATCACTCACATCTGGAATATACGGCAAAACCAGAATATGCATCAACTGACGACCTAATTAACAAGCTGTAAAAAATGTGGAAGGGTAAACTCATGAAGAGGTGTAGAGTGTGACAGACCAAAATTAAAAGATGCCAGAAAAGGAGAGCCCAAACAGTCTTCTCCTTGATTGTATTCTTCCTCAGAAACATTGTCAAGTTGAGAAGAAGATATCACTGGCCAAACATATGAATCTAACTTCCGGCAAATTAAGACGTGTACCTCCTCTTCAGATAGAGTCAAACCCAATTCATGGGAAATTTTACTCATACCGTTTTTGATTGTAACAGGAATTTCTGAACTCCATCATAAGGTTGTTTATAATTCGTTAACAAGAAACAATTGCAAAAAAAAACTGAAACAATTAAATGCAAATTGGTAAAATAAAAGTATTGAAAAAAAAAATTTAAATGGCAAAGAAGCACAATCACAATCGGTAGCCACATGTGAAAACACATATGTTTAAGCAATGCTGTGTCAATTGAGAAAGTGAGGATTGAGTGGGAATAGCAGATGGAGCTAACTGTATCAATAAAGATGGCACAATACTATTGGTGAAGAGCAGATGGAGCTAACTGTATCAATAAAGATGGCACAATACTATTGGTGAAGAGCAGATGGAGCTAACTGTATCAATAAAGATGGCACAATACTATTGGTGAAGAGCAGATGGAGCTAACTGTATCAATAAAGATGGCACAATACTATTGGTGAAGAGCAGATGGAGCTAACTGTATCAATAAAGATGGCACAATACTATTGGTGAAGAGCAGATGGAGCTAACTGTATCAATAAAGATGGCACAATATTGGTGAAGAGTAGTCATACGATATGCACATATTCTAAAATGGCACAAAATTGATGAGGTATATAGACTGGTGCACTAAGCATGAAAATTTTTTACCAGTGTTTAGAGAGCACAAAGAAGATTGAGATAGCTTTGTATGACTGTATCAGAAATGCACTTAAACAGCAAATAATAATATATATTAATCGACATCTGTAATCAAATTAGTGTAGTAATCTATGCTTGGTGTATTGTCACCCAACCAAAAAAAACAACAACACAAACTGGTGGGAAAACCAGAAATTTTTTCGTCCAGCTTATAATTAGTTATACTTTTTTTGAGAATGAGAATGCCCTTCTGATAACATTTACTTGGTGTTTAACTCTTTTAACATGGGTTCAGTCCCAAGTACTGACCTCATAACAATTTTGTAATTGCTATAGTTTTCATGCTATAACTTTTAAATTAGTAAGCATATCTTCACAAAATTTTGCTTATCATCGGTAAACATTACAAGGCTTTCGTATGCAAAATATCAGATTCTTTTTATTAAGTTTTAATATTTCTTAAGTAATGTTTTTCTCATACCTTTTTTTCTTTTTAAATGTTGACTATCCCAGATGCAAAGTAAATTTGATTTTAAGATTTTTTTGTATACAACTTGTAACATTTTTCAGATTGAGAGAGTAGTCAGCTGTACTTTGTGTTTCAAGCATTATTGATTTATTTTCTGGATAAAACCCAATCTCCACCTGAATATTCACTCGTTCTTGATTATACCCAAAAAATTTCATCTAATTTTGCCTAATTTTTTTAATAAAAGATTTTACCCAATTTCAAAAACTCGAATTTAGAAAAAAAATTTCCCCTGATAATTAGAACCCCTAGTTATGAGGTTTGTATATCTTATATAAAAGAATGGCATTTTAGGAGTGCTAGATGATTAAATAAACTTTATTTAGAAGAAGATCATGATGTTTTTAATTGTTGGTTTAACACTCTGTTGGAATAAAACATCATCAACTTTAGTGCAGAAATTTCAACCTCTTTCTTCAATATATAATTAACTTTTCCAAATGAGGAGAGTGTATCCCTCGTCTGCTGGTTTAATCACAATTCTTTGCACTTCCGTAATGATGATAAAGCATCTCTTTCTTTTTCGGATAAGTTTTTCCATTTGTATATCTTTTTCAAGTTGAGAAATTTAATGTCAGTTTAAATAATTTAAAAATCTTCTCTTCTTCATTATTTATGATTTTTTCTTTATCTTATTTATCTACTGTATTATTTAAATTGTATCACATTGTTTCACTTTCATATTTGCTTCCACTGTTTGTTTTGAGTACACGAGCACGCAAGTTCTGAAAACATATAACTGTCAATTATTTAATTTTCTGATGAAGAGCAGTTGTTAGATAAAATAACTTTATCTCTATTTCAATATTGTACTTTAGTGACTATGTTTTGTTGCATTAATCTCTCAACATTATGTGAATTCGAGTTCGGAAACTTCATCATTTCTGCTATAATGTCAAACTTAAGAAGTTTTTATAAACCATATGTTGAAATATGCTACAGTTTTCACAGCTACATCCCAACAGTATTTTATATTGTTATCCCAACAATATTTTCCATACTGCCTTATACCTCCTTTGTTCTACTTTTACCAAGGCAAGATACTGTAGCCACATCAATTTTATTCCAACTTGTTTAAAAAGAAATGTCATACCTTTCATATTCCATTACACATTTCGACAAGACCACTGAACTAGCTATATCGTAAATGTCTCCATACGATCTACACACAACAAGTGCATCTAACCCATAATAATTACTGCAAGATTTGCAACATGTATTCTCAAGATATATTACACAGCTGCACAATCCTTATGATCAAAGTATTGTAAGAAACGTTCATGTGCATATTCATTAACTTAATTACCATTAACTCATTTGTGAAAAACTTAGAGAACTCAATTCTTCTTATGACTCAGTAAATGTCTTGACCAACAATAAATGTGTTGTCATCACATCACCTGAATTAATACTCAGTGATAATGCTTGAAGATGGCTTGAATGGGTATTGAAGAAAAACTTTAATATAACAGCAAATGTACAAAGTTTCGACAAGGTTTTGTCATCATCAGGTATTTGTTATTCCATGTATAACTTTTTAACTATGTTCTCTCACCTATCCACCACCATAAACCAATTATACCGTGAAACTATCTTTAAACTTTGTAACCTGAATATAAAAACCATTAAAAAGTAGCTGATGATGCCAAACCCTTGTCGAAATGTTGTACATTTGCTGTTATGTTAAACTTATATTAAAGTTTTTCTTCATTACCAATTCAAGCCATCTCCAAGCATTATTAGTCTTAAAGTGGGTCATCAAATTTAACACTCAGTGATGCGGAACATCACATCCTATAAAAAAAGGACTGCATTTTGTACATCCAGACCTAAACCTGATGAATATATTCTGTCAAAGCAGACTTCAGCTTAAAGGGGCGATGTATGTTACATTGTTGTTTAATTTGGTTGGAGTTGGATCATTTGTTCGTCTTGTGAAGATCCATCGGTCTCTATGATGCCCTGATTCTTATCTGTGTCACTGATGGTTCATGAGAAAAATGGAACTAGCTTGAACACAAAAAAGTCATTATTAGGAACTCTTCTCTGCATGTTCAGATCAGACATTAATTCTCTCAACTTGGAAAGACTTACAAACAGAAAAACTTAACAGTATTAGTATTGGTCAATTTTTTTTTTTTTTTTACACGTCAGCATTGGTTATCAAGTAAAGAATGATATCAGTACTCAGAACAATGGGGTCACTAGACAGGAAACAGTTAAGTGTATATAGTTAAAATCATCTATTAACCCTATCCGCCCGGGCATCATTTAGTGTGCATGTCACTAGGTTTTAGTTGCTTACATTCAAAATTCTATTAAACTACTTTTTGTTTATATTATATCAATTAGTATAGCATACAATTGTAACTAATAATCCACATTTTAAGTTCTTAATTCTATAAGGCAATATCTAAATAAATCCTGAATTTCCCCTAGTATGAGAAAGGTGACATATTCTGTAGGCATCTCCTCTTCTCTATTTTATTCCCCACCTTTCCAATAAGTAAGAAATTCAACGTAAATTACTCACTATAAAATCTTCATTGCCCAGACAAACCATAATTTTTATAGCTTTCAATTTTATTTGGTTACAGAGCTATCAAATAGAAAATCAGATCACTCTTGCCACACCTACCTGTCACATCCTCTTTTTCAGGATTTGTTAATAGTTCTCTCTTATGTTTCATTCTATATTATCTATAACCAATAAAAATACATGTTTTCATCTATCAAATGACTATTATATTACATTGTGTTCTGAAGAGAGAATTGTCAATTTATCTTTTAGTACAAGTTTCGTTCCCATGGGAAAGATAATGGCTAGCTTGGATGAATTTGTAACAGCTCTTGTAACATAGTTAGAAAGCCAGAAGAACTGTGTTGGTCAGAGGAAATTGTCTGCTTTTTGCATGTTATTATTCTATGTTCTTTTGTGCATTATTTCATTAAATAAAAATTATTCAGTGCATTACTACCATTAGTATAAAAAAAGTAAGGTTAGGTGTAATCAACAGTCAACAGCAAAAAAAAGAAGACACAGGTAAGTACTATGTTTCTTGTTTTTCATGTTTATTCTTTATATATTATTATAAAAGTAACTAAAATGAAAAAATAAGGATCTTTTTAGATTAGTTAAAGTTAGATTAGGTAAAATAGATAATAATAATAATAACATAATAACAATATTTCACAAGGTACGCATGCGAGCAGCTCAGAGTAACTCGTGGTAATGTAAATCAATAGCGTAATGTGAGCTGCATGTTCCCCAAGTGATTTACAACTTATAATGGTGAGAATAATAGTTAGACATGGTTCAAAAGGCAATAAAACAATAAAATTTAATTATAAATAGATGTATACTGTTATGAGTTTAAAGCTACTTAGGATAAACAAATGTAGTTTCATGTTACAATTTGAAGTCATTCTAGAAAGAAAAAGTGGGTAATTTAGATTTATTTAGATTTTTTTGTGTGATTAAGAGGTCGGTCAAATTGACCAACCTTGTACAGTTAGAGTAGAGAAAACAACATAAAGCATAAAATTTTACTGAAATATATTTAGGAGGTTTTAGAGATTACAAAAATGAAATTTGAGAGTTTTGAGATGAAGGAAAGTATTTTTAATCATAACATGAAAATCACTTTGCATATGGACTATTCAAAACAAATAAACAATATATATTCATGGACAAATCAATTTTTTAGTTTATTAAAAATACCTCATTAAAAAATATGATTTTTTGCATGTGAATGACTTATAATGTTCCCTGAAAGACTGCCAAATATTGTGAAGGTATACATGCTATATTAAAAGTTAGTAGTATCAAATCTATTAAGACTTTGAACAAATAAAAAGAGGTCGTGGTCTGTCAAATTGACCAAGCCGATATTGAGAGAGTTAATATCATGTCGGTTTGGTTTCTTTTGAATATTGTGCAAAGCTACACAATGGCTATCTGCACTAGCTGTCCCGAATTTTGCAGGGAAAGACTAGAGGGAAGGCAGCTAGTCTTCACCACTAACTCTTAAGCTGCTCTTTTTTCCAATGCATAGTGGAATTGACTATCACATTATAAAACCCTCACAGCTGAAAGGGCTAGCATGTTTGGTAGTATAAGGATTCAAACCCACGACCACAGATTGAGTGCCTCAACCACATTAATATTGTGTTCTCTTGCTTTTCTGTCTTTAATTTTGACCAATTTGACTCTGTACAGGATTGAAATGAAGAATGCCTATACTTACAGCAAGTAGTGACTTCCTATCATTGAAACCCTGACACCATGCTGGTCCTGATGTGACTGGAACAGAGTACTGAAATACATTTTTAAATTTTGCTGTTAGTAAAAAATATTAAAAACAACTTACATATATTTAATTTTTTAAGTAGAAAACACAATGATCTGAGCATATTTAACTTTAATTGCACCAATGGTAAAATACATTTCCCACATTTGATGACAATATTTTTAGTTACGTTGCTAACAAATGAATTATTAGAAATATTAATAAAATAAAATAAATTAATAGAAATAATAAAATTAATCTTCAAAACTGTTGAATCAGTTCATCAAGGTTTGATTTTTTTTTCATATCCCAAAATTTAGGAACAAGAAAGGAGAAAAAGAGACAAAAAGGCTCAAAAAATTACCACAGTTCTCAGAAACAACTGACCAAAAAGAGAAATTATAATTTTTTTAGATCCAAACACATTAAATAAGTTTAGGCAAATTTAATTGAGTAATGTAAACTATTTCATCAGCAAAACTAACTAACAATCATTTTGACAGAAGTCCGCAACCGAGTTTCCAACATTTATACTTACTATCTCTAAACTTCACTTTTAGAACCTGTTTAGGCACTGTTCACTGCTGGTGGAATCTGTATTGTCCTTATTGAGTAATTTCATGCTTTTGCTTGTTATAACATTTAGTTTAAAGAACTGACAAAAAACTGGATAAAATAGCAGTAATTAGTGTGATTAACTGTAATATTGCCAATATTTTTATTTTATATTTTGCGTAACTCGTATATTACTATTAAGGACCCTGTTATCAACAATATCATGGCACATAAAGAGTTTGATGGTAGAAAGCAAAAGTTAAATCCAGCCTAAAAATTAATAGGTGAATAAAAACTTGGTTTGATGGCAGAAAGCAAAAGGTTGTAAGAAATAAATGTATTTTTATTTATCGAAACCTGTTGTAATGTGCGTACCTTTATGATGATGATTTGGATAGCTCCTTTGGCGTAAAAGCCGATACTGTTAATAATCTCTCTTTAATTAAGATGGACCTGGACAATTATGATTCATGATAAAGATTAACAATCAAAGGTTTTCAGAAATAGAAAATAAGCTATCTATCAGGGTGTTCCCTTCCCAGTAAAAATCAAACAAACATGGAAACTGTAACAAAAAAAACTCAAATAACTTTGTTAGAAAGGAATACAGTTTACTAAAACTGATAGGATATAAGCTAACTAATTTTATTAGTAGCTTAAAAAGCTAATTCCTTTTCCCATTTAGTTCATCCAAAGTTTTAAAACAACTTATGTCAGGGCTAGAAGCGACATTCACAGAAAGTTTCCATATTTTCTAAAATAGATTTTTCTTCAACAAAAATAAAATTCAAATAAAGCTTTTATCCCTTTTTATGAATTTAGTGAGATGAAGAATCTCTCTCTCTCTCTTTCATCATCAACAAAAATGCTGGTACAAATTGTTTACATTACAGTCGTGTTTCTTTCCTTTTTAGTAATGTTTCCAGTGATATCCATTAAAAACCAATATGGTTACACGCTATTTTTTAATCATACATGCATAAAACCCTTATTATAAAATTCAATGTTCTGGAGTTACGAGATTTTTTATAGCCTTCTTTTATCTTAAGAATTTTCTGGATTTCTTTTTCGATAAAATCCAGCATCCATTACTTTACTAGTAAACTTCAAATTCTAATAGGTTTTGAAAATCTTATTTTTTTTTTACAGTTTAATTCTCCAAACTTTCCATCACTAGATGTTTTCCAGAAATGTTCACCACAGAGTTTTGAACAGAACGTTTGTACCTGATATTCACACAAATATACAAAATTAAACATTCTTATTTTTGTTTCATCTAGGATGGCTAGGATTGGTGAACTATACCCTGCCAGTCTCGTTTTATTGAGTCAGGTTTTATAATTTTAGTAAGCTGTGTATTGTCACAGTCTATATTTGTTGAGCTAGGACATGTTGAGCTATACCCTGACAGACTGTTTCTTTTTTGGAGTTAGAATGTCCAAACTTGTTGAGCTATATCCAGCTGTTCTGTTTTTGTTGAGTCAGGTTGGTTAGGCTTGGTGAACTATACCTTGCCAGTCTCTTTTTATTGAGTCAAATTTTATAATTTTAGTAAGCTGTATATTGTGACAGTCTATTTTTGTTGAGCCAGGACATGTTGAACTATCCCTGACAGATCGTTTCTTTTTGAAGTTAGGATGTTCAAACTTGTTGAGCTCTATCCAGCTATTCTATTTTTGTTGAATCAGGTTGGTTAGGTTTGGTAAGAGCTACTCTACTAGCCAGGCTTTAACAGATAGTTAGTACAAGTTATTATTTTGTGCTATCAGTTATTATAACTTTGAATTTAGATGTTTCTTGATTACTTATAATCGAGAAAATAAATGGCAAAAATAGTTGTAATTCATTTTTTATTGTGATGGTTGACAATTTTTCTCTTACAACAAAATTAATATAGAACTTGAAAGTGTGTATCTAGTTAATGAAATAGGTACTCAAAAAAGAAAAACTGAATAATTAAAAAACTTCAGAAAATTTATATCTAGTGAAACATTTGCCAGAAAAAACAACATTTTTTCTTGGTTTTAACTTAGTTTGTTCATATGTGAGAACTCATAATATGTTTATGTCATAACCTCTTAGTATTCAATATTAAAAAACACTATTCGTTATTAACCAGCTCTTCTCATATCTTATGGAAAAGTGATAGAGTATTGTTGTAACAAAATTTCACATTTCATAGCAGTGTTTTTTCATGAAGATAACTGCAAAATAGCAACTTCAACAGTGCCTTACTCATTCATAAAAACTTGTATTTAGCTTACTTTTGGGACAAGCCGTAAGAGGTCGTATTCAGTAATATAACCCTGAAGTCCGCAGGAAAAAAGTCTACCTTTACACCACACCACAGCTTCTACTGAGCAGCCTGGGTCACCTGGTATCACCTAAATGGTATAATACATACATGGTATAATACACACAAACTGTAAACAGAACTTCAACTTAGTTTTTGATAACTAGATGTACTTCTGCTGGGTCCCCGAAAGCGTTCTGTTTAAAGAGTAAATAAAACCAAAATTAAGAGTTACAAATTTTTTTATTTCTTGCCTTTGAAGTTCATATGTCATGCTGTGTTGTAATACATAGAGTCAATAATTCTTCTCGTGATTCGTGGAATGCACACGTTTTAATGATGCCACAGTACAAATTGCAATGTTAAGCATTTCTTATGTGACGTCATTTTAGTGACTGACTGACAAACTACTGTGATGCAAGTGGTTAAAACAAGTGACCCTTCCAGACTATCTTCGGCCCCCTTTCAGGGAAATTATATATTATTATTTAGTACAAAATATATTATTATTTAGTACAAAATATATGTCATACTTTTGATTGGCATTTCTATAATATTTAGTAGGAATTATTATGAATTTATCATGTACACTATTTATTGAATAAATTGTAGCCTGTTACAAAAAAAAACAGCTACAAAACAGTCAAAGTTTTAAACAACTATACCAACTTTAAAGGATGCATAAGCCATTTAATCATGTAATCATTTTTCAATCTTTTTGATAGAAAAAGAATGGGTTACTGATAAATATTCATCTTGTAAAAAGCCTAATAAGATGAAACTTAAAATAAATACTTTGTTCTGATTCAGATATTAAAGGAAACGTTTTTACTCCATGATGATTGGTAGATATTAAAATACTGCTTTTTTCAGAAAAGAAGGTACTGTATATTAAACACAACACTGGCTTAGATGTATATGAACACACTCACTGTAACTTTCAGAAAAAAAAGATATATTATTTATTCTATCAGATTACTGTATTATCACAATATTTAAAACATATTACACAGATTTATAATGACTAATAAGTGGTTGAAACAAATTTTAGTACACATAGCAATGTATATTTTTGTGTATTTTGAAATAAGTAAATAGAAAACACTGAAACTTACACTCTCTTGGAAATGAGTATTGGAAAGGTTCCATATCTCTATCGAAAAATCTGACCTAAAAAATAAAATATCAAAATGCTAATCACACTAATTAGATTTGAAAAAAATTCTCTACATGATTTTTTTACACATTTTCTGTTTTTCTTCTGGCTTTGAAAAATTCATTTAAAACTAATAAAGACAAGTACAAAAAATACACACATAAAAACAATATCATTTTAGGTGCATACACACATTTGTACATATATGTACTACAATTCTTATTTCTTTTGAAAATTCATTGGTTAGCTATATTAATATGAAGGATGTGTTTAAACTGAAAATCTTACATGTATGTGTAAATGAAGATTGACCTCAAGGGTGAAAGTTTTGTAACCTTGTTTTTTTCCTTATGATTATTTTCACAAGTCATTTCCAGTTTTATACTCTAAATTTAGTATGCATCATCTGCAGCTTGTAAAATACAGGGTGGTCCAAAATTAATTTCTTATTTTAAAATATAATAAATAACTAACCAAAGAAATACAACCATGGAGTTTTAAACATCATGTAGCCCAACTCAAACAGTTTTTATTGTCATGTTTATTTTCACTCCAGTAATTAGTGTTACCCTGTAAAATGACAACAGTGCAAGAAAAGGCTCAATGCATCATTTGGCTTGCAGAGACACCAAGTCAGTGACTGTGGTGCAGTATAATTACAGATACTAGTACAGTTAATAACCACCATTGAAACTATCTGAGAATGGATGAAGAAGTTTCTGAGGATAAGCAGTGTGTTACAACGATCGGGAGCTGGAAGGCCCTCTGTCAGTGATGAACATATCAAACAAGTACACAAAGAAGTTTCTGAGGACAGGCAGTGTGTTACAATGATCGGGAGCTGGAAGGCCCTCTGTCAGTAATGAACATATCAAACAAGTACACAAAGAAGTTTCTGAGAACAGGCAGTGTGTTACAACGATCAGTAGCTGGAAGGCCCTCTATCAGTGATGAACATATCAAACAAGTACACAAAGAAGTTTCTGAGGACAGGCAGTGTGTTACAACGATCAGTAGCTGGAAGGCCCTCTGTCAGTGATGAGCATATGAAACAAGTACACAAATCATTTTAGCGTAGCCCACGAAAACCACTTTGGCATGAGAACTTAACATGACATAAAAATCCCTGCACTGTGTCATTCACAAATGTCTTCATCTGCATGACTACAGACTTCAGTTGGTACAAGTACTGCAACCAGATGACAGACCAAAGCACAAGACATTTGTGGTGAACCACCTTGACTGCATAGATGAAGACAACACATTTCTAGCTCGTGTACTGCTTAGTAATGAAGCTACATTACCCACCTAAGGTAAAGTGATTCATCATAATGCCCACATTCGGGGCTCAAAAAACCCCATCACACCACTGAACTCATGCATAGCCCAAAAATGAACGAGTGGTACAGTTGCATGTGTGACAAGATTATTGATCCTTTCTTTTTTTGCTGAGAGAACCATTACCAGGTGCATGTACCTTGACATGCTGGAACAATCTGTGGTCACACAGCTGGAGAAAATGCAACCACACATAATCTTTCAACAGGATGGTACTAAACATCACTGGAGATTGTTGGTCAGATGCTTCCTAGATCAGACATTTCTGAGGTTATGGATTGGTCTGGGTGGGCCAATTCCATGGCTTCCATATTTGCCAGATATCACTCCACTAGACTTCTTTGTTTGGGAATATGTTAAAGATTCATGTATCATACATCTATATCAAACATCATGGAGCTAAAGACCAGGATAACAGATGTCATTGCCAGTGTAACTATGGACATATTGGTTAAACGTGCTGAGAGCCACTAATGGTGCACACACAGAAGTCTACTTACATGTGAATAAAAACTGTTTGAGTTCGCTATAAGATGTTGAAAACTTCTTTAGTTATTAAATTTCAAAATGGGAAAGATAATTTTGGACCTGTAGTTTATGAAAATTAGGTTTAAACATTGATTTATTAAATGCAGCTTTGAATGAGAATTGCTGGTATTTTAACATTGAATCCTATTATTTTAAAACAGAACTGACTATTTCATTAGAAAAATGCATCTTCAGGTGCAAATATAAAATATAATTGAAAAAAAAAAATCAACAGATAATGTAAAATACTTTTAATAGTTAACATACTCTGCAAAAATAAATATTAACTTATAGCAAAATGTAATATTACAGGTCCTAATAGTCTAAGACATACAGTACGATAGAGAGCAATAAGAAATATAGTTCCTGTTCAAGTTTATAAAAAAATAATTTACAAACAAAAATGAAAAAGAAACATGAACAATTAAAACGTCATAATAATTGAATACTTGTTCTATACAGCTAACCTGAGCCTATCTTTTAAGAGATATATGTCTATACTGAGATAAGAAAGACAAAGAGAAAAAAACGCTTTTACTAAGTAGAGCACTGTTTTTTCTGCCTTGAAATCTTTACATAATAAACTGTTTGAAAAACTTTTTGTAATCCAAAGCATCACCTGAGTATAACTATGTCAAGAAATAAAACTGATTTCATTCTGCATGAAAAACAACCATTACTGTGTAGCACATATCCTGTGTAATTTGTAGAATGTTGCTAAAAGTTTTGTTAACTGTTCAACAAGTATGATGTACCTTCTAAAAATATCATCAAATTATCTGTCTAATGAAATATTAATTACACATATTTTAAAAGAATATAATGCAAGACTTATAATAAATATAAAAGTGAAATACATAACATAACTAAGTGTAATACATGATAAGTAATGGTGAAATAAACAGTTTGAAGTCAAAGGTATAACAAATTTTAAAATATTTATCATACACATCATATGCCAATATCACGAAAGGTGTGGTACATTTTCTTATTGCCAGCTGACTGGTGAAGAAAAAGTTACAAACAACTACACAAAACTTGAAGTTGATGCATATATAACAGTCTTAGTGCTAAAATTACTGTAGTTTAACTTTAAGACCATTTCTTCCAAACTCATAGTATAAGATCAGTTGGCCTAATTATAATCTAAATTTGGTAGTTCTACTTCTTATCTGTGTTTTTATTCCATTAATTACATATTTCAACAAAAATATCTTAACTTAATATTTAAATTACTTGCTGCTATAAATATCATCATCATTTCTATCATATTCATTTCCCACCATCATCTGTTATAATTATACTGACTGTTAATGTTATACATCTTGTATAACATGTTAAACTTACAATAACACAATATACAGGTAGGTACATCTTTTTCAATGCTTCTTAATTTAATTTAAAATTCAGACACAAAGCAACTGCTCAGTTCATTTAAAAATTAGTTATAATCATGATTATTTTCATTTTTACATTTCAATTAAATCCCCACAAATATTATAAAAAAATATTCGTCACATGCTTTACTTTTAGAACTTAATTAGATTATTTCAAAATGAATGGTTATTTATTTTTAATTTTGCTTCTAAACACAACTAGCTCGATGAGTAAGACTCTCCCAATAATTTCGAATTCATAAAATTAGGCCTAATAAGTAATAGTAATACTGAATAGTACTAGTAGTAATATAACTCAAGAAAAATTAAGTTCTATTCAACAACACTGCTCACCTTGCAACAGCAAGTTTCTTTGTGTTGTATTCGAAAGCAAGACAATGAATTGATTTTGGATCAGGTTGAAAAAAGTTAACGTGATGTACTCGAAATTTGTGTTTATTCATTTTAATTTAAAATTATAACACAAAAAATAATATATCAATTCTTCGACGCAAAACACATGGCATTCATTGAATGTACGCTGCTGACATCTATGATATACAAAGCAATAGCTATGTAGCTCATAATTAACAATGGATATACCTATATATATATATATAATACAGAAATAAGCGACACTACAACCCTAAATTAAGTTTTTATTTTTACCAGATTGGACACTCAACATTACACTTTTTAGCTGCAGGAGCGTACCACTAAAATACATACAGTAGCTGAAAGTACAAAGTTTTGGTTTATTTATTTGAGAAATTTTAGTACGTTTAGTACTCTATGTAATAGTGTTAAATTTTGAAAACTTAAACTGTTAGATGTAGTAACCCAAAATTCCTATAGCAAATGTAAATAATAATCATGAAAATTAAGGTAAATACGTATAGACATAAGGGTCACCCTTTATCCCTGCTCATTTGTGGTCGAAGTTGTTCGATTCTTATTTTCTTTCAATTTTCTATCGGTGTATTTAGTGGCTTTGATAAATATGTGTATAGAGAAGGGTGGATTCGTGTTGGAATTTACTTAATTATAATTAACTTAAAAAATGATTTGCAACTGCACTTTTCTCATATTGTAGCCTGTAAAGAGAGTTATGGTATTAGACGCAAAACACCCATCTCTAGACGTTTTTTGTAAGACAGTTGGCTTTGTTACACTATAGGAAACAACAACTTAGAGACTTTTCTCACAAATGTTAACAAATTCAAGAAACATATTGTTACGTCTCCGTTTGTTAATTAACTTTCCGTAACTTCGTTCCGACGAAACTTTAGAGACAGAAGTCCTTTCTTAATAAAACTGGTTTATTCTTTCCGAATATAACTTTACCGATACACTTATTTTCAACAGTCGCTCTATAATAACGAACTTCAACAATACGTCTCTCTCTGACTGCAGTTCAATTACTCACTACCTACGCACACATTGTTGTCCCGTCACGTTGTTACCCTCTTATATATATACCAGACTAACCTATATCTAGTAATCTCCCGACAATTCCCGAAG
>NW_013670555.1:4702-6304 GCF_000517525.1 Limulus polyphemus | reverse complement strand
TTCCTTTTCTTTTTCCTCTAACAACTGTTGTAATTTCTTTTCTCGTTCTTCTTGTTTCTTTTCTTTTTCCTCCAACAACTGCTGTAATTTCTCTTGTTTATTTTGCTGTTCGAGCTGCCATTGTTGCAGGTTTTCTTGCAACTGGTGTTGTCTTTCTTCTTGTTTCTTTTCTTTTTCCTCTAACAACTGTTGTAATTTCTCTTCTCGTTCTTCTTGTTTCTTTTCTTTTTCCCCTAACAACTGTTGTAATTTCTCTTCTCGTTCTTCTTGTTCCTTTTCTTTTTCCTCTAACAACTGTTGTAATTTCTCTTCTCGTTCTTCTTGTTTCTTTTCTTGTTTTTGTATTGCTGCCATCAAGTCTGCTAAGTTGTAGTTTGATTTTCCGCCTCTCGTTTCCATTTTTCTTCTCTTTTTTTTTCTCTCCCACTCTCTGACACCAATTTGTTACGTCTTCGTTTGTTAATTAACTTTCCGTAACTTCGTTCCGACGAAACTTTAGAGACACAAGTCCTTTCTTAATAAAACTGGTTTATTCTTTCCGAATATAACTTTACCGATACACTTATTTTCAACAGTCGCTCTTTAATAACGAACTTCAACAATACGTCTCTCTCTGACTGCAGTTCAATTACTCACTACCTACACACACATTGTTGTCCCGTCACGTTGTCGCCCTCTTATATATACCAGACTATCCTATATCTAGTAATCTCCCGACAATTCCCGAAGGTTCGAGAGAACGAGTCACTGATGCAACAATATTAACACTAAGAACAAAACTTTTAAGAAGTAACAGTAAAGAATAATTTCGCGATCTCTACTTCCTCTTTGGAATTGTTTGCTGAAGGACTTGGCTTTGCAGTAACAACCAAACTCTCCTACCAAGTGTGTTTGAATAAAATTTCCTCCCTTAAACAAACTGTTTATTCTATTCGATTGAACAAGTCCTATGAAAATAGAGAAACAACTAAATATTATTTTACTAAAACAAAGCGAAATGCCATATTCACAATAGTATCGTCAATTCATCCCTGCCTTTTTAGTCAACATTGAAATCGACAGTATAAAATCGCATAATAATTCCATTCCTCAAATTTCTACTACTATTGGTGCAACGAATCATGCAGCTTTCAAATGTTTTATTAAACACCCTTTGCCATGAGGGTCTTTTCACAGTGTTATTGGGCAACTGAATAATTGGTTTAAAACTCATATCTTTTGCCTGAATGTTTTCCAGTTGGGTGTTGGGCCATGTCAGTTCTTCATCCTCACTGGTGGATGCCACATCTTGGACTATACTTTGCTGCACTTTAGGTTGGCCGTTTTTTCTATTCTTTGCTTCCTTCTTTTCGCAGTGTTTTCACTCTATATTATCCTATGGTCTCAGGATAATACGTCAGCATTTCCAGGGCGATGTACAGTATTAAAGTTGTACTCTTAGAAATTTGGAGCTACATTACTATTTGAACTTTTGGATTGTAAAAATTCACTAGCCACTTCAGCGCTGCATAATCTGTTCAAAGTGTAAACTTTTGCCCATATACACTGAGTGGTCACAAGTAAATAGACACCTAATTTTTCATCATTTGACCGATTTATGCT
>NW_013670555.1:2124-3963 GCF_000517525.1 Limulus polyphemus | reverse complement strand
GAGGAAGGACTGTTGCCACTTTATTCATAATTCATTAGCCTGGCATGGCCAGATGGTTAGGGCGCTCAACTCGCAATCTTCGGGTTCGAATCCCCGTTACACTAAACATACTCGCCCTTATAGTCGTGGGGACGTTATAATGTGACGGTTAATTCCATTATTCGTTGGTAAAATGTAGCTAAGAGTTAGCAGTGGATGGTGATGAATAACTGCCTTCCCTCTACTCTTTCACTGCTAAATTAGATAGCAGTGAAAGCTTTGTCTAGCTTTTTCGTCTAGCTTTGCGCGAAATTCATAACAAACCAAACCATAATTCATTTTCTGTCGTAAAGGCAATTTTCGCTTTACTTGCTTAGCCAGCTTGTCCTTGCTAATATTCACTCTTCAGATCCAGTGTTGAAAATTATGTTGATTCAATACAGCATCCAAGGTAGAGAATTCCTGTCAGTGGATAGGCATCCTTCTTTGTAAATTCACTCACCTTCTGGTAGTCCATCCTTCTTTTTCACAAGTACAATAGGTACTAGTACTTGGTTCTTTCACTCCATGTTCCTTCTATCTCTTTGAGAACCTCAGCCTGTTGTGCAAGTGGAAAGCATCTGAGTAGTTTATGTATTGGGTTTGCATTTCCAGTATTAATCTTGTGAGATGTCTTTGCTTGTTTAATCTAAATCATGAGGTCCACTAGAGAAAGTGTCTTGATATTTCTTATATAACTGCCAGCGCTGGTCAACTGAAAGACCTCCATAGCTTTGATCATACAATTCTTGTAAGTGAGATAGTAAGCTGTTCTTATGTAAGAGTTTGATAACAGACTTCCCATACCTTTCCAACTTCTGATATTCTTTGATGTGGAAGTACTACCTGTACAGCCTCACATCTTGCAATGTCTCATCCAGACATTCTCGAATTTTATGACCCATTGCGTTCATGGCCCTAATGATGGCATCTTTATTTTTTAGGTCCATAAGAATTCTAAAAACTCTATTATATTCCCGGAATTACTCTTTATTTTGAAAGAGAAACTAAAATCTTCACAACTATATCATGTTTCTAATCTAGCTTCTAATATGCGAGAATAACTTTACGTCAACTTATAATTTTCTAGGTGTTCTAAGGCTTATCTTAACGTCGTGCGCCCTCTAGCTAACAAACAAATTACAACATTAAAAATATAGGTTACAAAAATATCAACAAGCGACAACCTTCTTATGCCAGTATAGATACTGGAACGAAAAATGCGATGTGTGGGAGAATGTCAAGATCGTTTCCCAGAGACATAAAAGTCAGCAGGACAAACCTCATTTAGTCTCCTAAGAACGATTAGCTCTTGAAAAACTTATAAAAATGATAATGACATCATAATCAAAGAACCAGATAAATACAAAGGTTTTGTGGTTATGAGCAAAAAAAGTTACAAACAAAAACTATTTGATCACATGAAATATGACAAAAATTTCAAATACTTAATTGTGATCCCACTAAAATAATCGAGACAAAAGCTAAAGAGATTATTTATTGAGTTTACAAAACAAGTCACCTCCTTCAGAAACTTCTAGATGACCGTAAATCTTCCAATAGCCGCATTCCAGGATTAAACGATTTACCCAAGTAACATAAACCGGATATGCCACTAAGACCCATAGTCATAACATATGGCAATGCCACTGAAAGTCTGTCTTGGCTTATGCCTACAATTTTAGTGCCGAAATTTAGTTGAATGGGCGCAAATGCTTGTCGTAGTAACCCAAGTACTTATGTTTGTTCTTTTTGTCCATTGTTTTATAATGTCTAGCAAATTTCCTATTTCACTCTGTGCCCTAGTGGTCTGGCACTTTC
>NW_013670555.1:0-1302 GCF_000517525.1 Limulus polyphemus | reverse complement strand
AATAATTAACGTTACAACTTACAAGTACGCGTGTTTAAAACGCAAGTTTACTAGCAGGCTAGGCGGGCTAGGTCAACTAGATCTCTGATGAATCAGTTGCCAGCAGGTAAGTGTTTTTTTATACAGATTCTTATGATCTTGTCTAAATTATTATTATTAGATCTAACTTAGTTATATCATCTACTATAGGCCAAGCGTCCTAGGCCTACGTGTGAGAGCAAATCTGTGAACGCTTTTTCTACAGATTCTTATCAAAATAAATACGTTAATGTTGCGTCAGCGAGGTCACGTGACTAGTGTGTCCCCACGTTTCTAGAACTATCTTGTTCCTTCATGAATGCCCTATCATTTACTAGATAGGGTAGTCTGGTATATATATAAGAGGGTGACAACGTGACGCAATAATATGTGTGTAGGTAGTGAGTAATTGAACTGCAGTCAGAAGTATTGTTGAAGTTAACGTTCGTTGTTAAAACGTTTGTCACAGAGCGACTGTTGAAAATAAGTGTATCGGTAAAGTTATATTCAGAAAGAATAAACCAGTTTTATTAAGTAAGGACTTGTGTCGCTAAAATTTCGTCGGAACGAAGTTACGGAAAGTTAATTAACAAACGGAGACGTAACAAATTGGTGTCAGAGAGTGGGATAAAAAAAAATGAAAACGAGAAGCGGCAAATCAAACTACAGCATAGCAGACGTGATGGCAGCAATACAAGAGCATCAAAAGAAACAAGAAGAACGAGAAAAGAAGCAAGAAGAGGAGAGATTACAACAGTTGTTGGAGGAAAAAGAAAAGAAACAAGAAGAAAGATTACAGAAGTGGCAAGAAAACCTGCAACAGTGGCAGCTCAAACAACAAAATAAACAAGAAGAGAGATTACAGTAGTTGTTAGAGGAGAAAGAAAATAAACAAGAAGAAAAGTTACAGCAGTTGTTGGAGGAAAAAGAAAATAAACAAGAAGAACGAGAAAAGAAACAAGATGAGAGACTACAGCAGTGGCAATTGGAACAAGAAAGGAAACAAGAAGTACAAATGGAAAACATTAGTAAATTTAAAAGCGAATTAGATACGTTAAAGTACGATCTATTGTCTTTCACACAAGGAGAATACATTGACCATCGACTTAATCAGCCCCAGACAATGGCAAGCCCCTTACAGAGCCCGCAGCTAAACCCTAGTGCTGACATATTCAGTTCCGTTAGAAGTCACATCCCACATATGAATATCAGTAATAGGAGAGATCCAGTGCGAAGGAAGCAACAGGAATATGATGGGAAAAGCACCATGGGAAGCATATAGAG
>NW_013670554.1:67776-76805 GCF_000517525.1 Limulus polyphemus | reverse complement strand
CAAACACAATATTCTAAAAGTACCTTTCAATATTAATAATATTGAGTGATAAACAGCCATAATTCATTAACTGTATTGTTCACTAACTCTCATACTGAAGCTTCTGGCAGGGTATTTATTCACTGAGTATGTCGCGAGAGTACAACTTCACGTGACCATAAACTTCCACAATCTTCTGCTACATTAATAGTATCTGTTTCATCACCGCTAGGGAACTTGTTGTCAGTTTGATCATACATACATATTTACTCAAAATACAAATGATTAGCTAGAAGGTGAGTTTGCGTCTTAATGCAACTAAAAATTCATAAATAAACTAAACGATAGAAGGAAATAATAAATAAACGATAAACACAACCATAATCATAAAAAAATAGAATTTGCTATCTCACAGTGTGATTATATGTGAAGTTGGGAAACGATATTTTATAGATATCATTACAGATTCAGAAATTTTAGGTAAATCGACTCGCAATCTGAGGGTCATGGGTTCAAATCCCCGTCCCACCACACATGCTCGCCCTTTCAGCTGTGGGTGTATTATAATGTGATGGTCAATCTCACTATTCATTGGTAAAATAGTAGCCCAAGAATTGGCAGTGGGTGATGATGACTAGCTTACAAACACCACATGGTCTATCATCGAAAAGTATTTACAAACACCACATGGTCTATCATCGAAAAGTATTTACAAACACCACATGGTCTATCATCGAAAAGTATTTACAAATACCACATGGTCTATCATCGACAAGTATTTACAAACACCACATGGTCTATCATCGAAAAGTATTTACAAACACCACATGGTCTATCATCGAAAAGCATTTACAAACACCACATGGTCTATCATCGAAAAGTATTTACAAACACCTAGACACAGTGCAAGTGATAAGGACTGTGTGTTGTGATTAATTATGAAGAACTAGGTATTAAAGAACAAAAGATTAAATATTAATCCTTTCTTGATTAAGCTTCTTTTGAAAATTTGTTCTAACTTGCACTTAATTTTTTTACATTATTTTCATATGCTGATTTTTTAAGCATTTATAAAACCTGAAATTACACAAATGACTTCAGAACATACCAAACAAGGTGTTTTCTTAGTAGGGTGTTTCATTATTTTCAAATTATGTATTTTCATTTTGTTATCCCCTACTTTACACGTGTGGTTATAAAGAAGAAGTGGTTATAAAGTTTCACAGAGCTACAGGTTTTGACAGTGGATGTTTGAAATCACAAAATCTAAAATATGAAGATAATAAAAAATAGCAAAAGGAAAGTTTTATGGAACAATATTGTTGTAAAATGATTGAAGTAAAACACTCGTAGTGCCAGTGAGTTCTAACCTTAGCTTCCTTATGACAGCTATCGGTCATTCAGGTCAGGGAATCCTTTGTGATTTACTTATAATCTACAGGTTGGCACCATCTCATCAGAAAATATTAATAGCAATACAGCATGTAAAACAAAGAACTGGTAAACTGAAGAAGCCTAAGAAAAATAAAAATGGAGAGATCAAATTAATCCTGATTTTGCTTGAAATTATAATTTAAACCGAGTCAACAATTTGTATATATAAGTGTCATAAAAGTTAGTATATTGTGTAAAAAAATAGATAAATGAAAATCTGTCTTAGGTGTTGTTTTTCCGTCTGTTGTGTGTGTGTTTAGAGTTTAACAGTAGAGAATATCAAGTTTGAAATTTAGTATTTTCATAATATTTCTTGCAGTTGTGGTTGTTATGGATATAAAATGTGTCGGTACATAAGTTAGTTTTCATTGTTGCTAAATAAATTGCACATCTGTACCTATTTTTCTGATTCTTTCCAGTACTAACGAAAGAGATTTTATTAATGTACAAATAAAAAAAATCACACTCTTTTAGTGTTTTAGAAAATATGTTGCGTATGTTTTAAGCAAGGAGGATTAAATATTTTTTGCAAATTGTGGCTTTCAATTGATGTTTTGAAAAGTCTAGCAGTACTACCAGTGTGACTTGTTAAAATGTTGGAATATCCTAAGAAGATATACCACATGATAGTTACTGTAAAGTGGTTCACCACTTTGAAATAATATAAATTAAATATTTTTTTAAAATAAGTACAATCGTGCTTAAATTTGTTCTGTAGTTAAATATTCATGTATATGTGTATATACATCTGTGTTTGTATGAAAAGAATATTACCTACCATAGGGCTCAACTCCAGAAGACAGCCACTCTCTTCACATTACCTTATCTACTTGTCAAAAGAACACCTGGGGTGATTTACTCGAGAAGGTAAGTGTGCAGCCTGTTTTATGTTATTTATGTGATGAACTTGTTGTTGAGTTGAACTTACGAAATGGTAACCAGCTGACACATGCTGAGGCTAAATATTTATTAAGTAATTACGTGTTAACTATTAACAGCCTAATGTTTGCAACAATACGAAAGAATAGCAAAATTTTATGTACTTCTGTTGCCATGGTTAATTGTGAAAAAATTCTAAAGCTTGTGTCCATAATAAAACTAAAACCTAATGTCTTGAAGAATGAGTCTGATCATTAAGAAGATAAAAAAGACGAGTCAACTTAAACTACTCTCTCTTTGGGATAGTAGCATTAAGGAGTTTATTCCAAGCTTTTAAAATTAGAAGTACCTGAAAGGAAACACAGAGTTATGTATGTGTTTTTACTGAAGTGATATACTCAAGTGTTGTTATAAAATTTGTGAATATATTTAATGTTATATATATAATTTAAATTTGGCTTAGCTTTTGTAAATGGAATAAAAGTCCTAAGGTTTATATATATGAACTTGGAGCCATGAAGCCAAAAACATGTCATAGTGTCCAGGTTAATTTTGGAATATTAAGGTAAAGAAACTCGTAAAGATGATGTCAACTAGAACACTTGAGAAGTATATTTAAATAAACATTTTATATCTGTAATGTTTTGCTTACATTGTATGGGTCTTGCAAACTAATTAGTTATTTATGTTATTGAAAAAGTCGAGTTCAATACATTTTCCTATTGCTTTTTGTATTTTAGCTGTTAAAGCTAAATATAAATGTTTAATCTGGTTAGAAAGCAAAATATACATGTAAAAAGAAAACTTTAAAAATAAATTCTTTATCAGATATTACAGAGTGAAATGATGTTAAGATTTTGATACAAGTGTACAGAGCGGTTCAAAGCACTGCAGAGTATTTTAATTATATATATTACACTGTTATTTGCTTACAGATCTGTTCAGAATTATTCTCTCTGCAGTAGAATCAGTCACTGTACAACTATAGATTATTTATTTAATTGTAAATTATTTAAGGTAGTTAAACAAGTAGAATGTGGAATTATTATATAAGAACAATTTAATCTTTACTTGAACATAGTTATTGTTAGCTTCAGAACTGGATTGTATATCATGTTTCTGTTTCTCCAGCTTGTTCCTCAGGCCTTGTTCCTCGCCATTGCAGAAGATGTTGAATACAGACATTCTCTTCCTCTTGATTACCTGAAACACATGGGTGTTGCCAACTGTGATACTGTGAGTAAACAAAACCCAAAAAACAGGATGTTTGACTCAAAAAATGAGAACTCTGTTGAACTTTGCATTTATAATTTCATCTTGAGCATTTAGAATTTATAAATATCCAATTAGTTTTGTAATACATGATGAGGGAAATGATAAATATTTATAATATATAGTTCCAATAACAGGGGAAGTTCTTTCAAGTTGGCCATTTTTTGTACACTTAAATTGTTTCTTGATAAGCAAAACATTATTTTATGTACCAGCTGTTTAACTTCACTAACTGTTGGGCTGGGTGAAACCTAGTGTTAAATGAGTTCAGACTGTGAATCTGAAGGTGCATTCTAATATTGTTGGTTAAATCCCATTATTTTGTTAGAAAAGAGTAACCCAACAGTTGGTGGTGGGTGCTACTTACTAGTTGTCAGTTCTGAATTAGTAATGACAGTTTGGTGGTGGGTGCTACTTATTAGTTGTCAGTTCTGAATTAGTAATGACAGTTGGTGGTGGGTGCTACTTATTAGTTGTCAGTTCTGAATTAGTAATGGCTATCTGCAGATAATCTTTTGTGTAGCTTTTCATAAAAATTCAGAAAGAGAACTGTTCAGTGTTTTCCCATTAAATACCAGATTGTCAAGTTTTTGGTCTTGTTTCTGTTCCAGTATCATCAGCTACAACCTATAAATAAATGTTAAACCAGGGACTGTCTTTTATTGGACCCACTTTGTGTCCAGTAGCTACTTTTGCATTACATTTCGTATTATAAGTTGTTATCTTCATCAGAGTTAGCACTTTATTTTAAACTGTTATCTCTCAAAGCATCATCAGTGGAAAATTCGTTTTTTGTATTAATTATTACTAAAAGCATCAGCCTCCTCATAGATATCTTATTTCAACTGGACTATTTTTTCGCTATAACTCTCATCTTCAATGGATGTCTTTCTCCTTTTCAATCGTTATATGTTGGATATGTTATCTCTCAGTCCTGAATGAACACAACTGTTTACTTTGAGTGCCTGTTTGGGGTGTAGGTATGTAAAACATCTAATTTGAATATGCTGTGCTCACAAGACAAAATACAAATAGGTGTTTTACAGTATAATTGACCAAGTGTTTGATACCAGCTCAGTGATTTTTTCCGATAGATTGCTATTAAGTTTTACAGAAGCTTTACTATAAATATTTTTGCTTCTATGTTGCATATTTTAATAGGTCAATATTAACTCTATAGGAGAGCCCTGAGCGAGATGAATTCTTGAAGAAAATTCACCATCTTCTCAGCAAGCTAGTACAATTTGCTCCCATTGACTCGGCTGTGGATCAGATGGCCAAAACCTTTATTCATGATTGTCTTCCTCCAGTGTTTACAGAAAGTAAGTGAATTTAGTATGTGGAACAGAAGAACAACTATACAAGAGTAAGACATTTCAAACATTTATTAGTTTGTGAGATTTGTTTCCAGTTTATTTCTCAAGATTTTCGCTCACCAGAAATTTGGGGAAGCGACGTAAGGAAATTCAAGAATGGAATTAGATAAACTAGCGTGTGGAATTTGTAGGATGCTGAACTCTTTCAAGATTGTACTTGGGAATGTACAATTAAAGCTACCTTATACCCTTAAAATGTAGGCCTGAAGCCTTGAGTAGCCATATAAAGAAAAGGTTGGCAGTAAGTGTTGCCAACCAGTTATAGTTTCTGGGGGGGGGGGGGGTTGCTAGATGGTTGGCTTCCTTCTAGTCAGCAGTTAAACTTTAGTGACAGTGGCAGATAACCTTAGTATCTTTTCCATAGCAAAAAGCAAGCGGGTTTGGTTACTAGGATAGTTGAAATAATCGTAAACCACAATTTCAATTATTTGATTATTTTCATGACAATTGATATAATTGAAATTTAGATTAACCGATTGTTGAAATAACAAAAACATCAATAATTGCAAACTAATTTTGATTAATCAATGTAATCACTGCTCATACATAATAGATTAAATTGCTTAGCTCTTACTACTACTAATATAGTTTAGTTATTTGTATATATTTAAGAAGCATTTGATTGACTTTTGTCTGTCTCTCTTTTCTCTTTAGGAAAGTTTAAAAAACTTTAATTTTTTTTACTGCTACCATTAATTTGTTACTGACCTTTATCTCTTCATTTCTAAAAAATAAAATACTTTCCGAGATAATAGAACATGCACAGGGAAATTCAACATCGTGCGGTACACGTGAGATACTGAGTCATGTGTTGTATCAGCTTGTCAGATTCACAATATTTGTAAAATAAAAATGTTTAATTGAGACAAAACAGTTCACTACTAAATTCACCTTGTTCATTAACATTCCTAATGTTTGCATAGTTGAATGGCCTATAGGAGTATAAAACTGTTATCTCAATTTCCATACTGTTCATTTTTTTTTATCTAGCAGATCAGGACTAGAAAAAGGGTTTTTGTAGCAGTTTTTTTATTTTAGTCAAACAAAAACGGATCATTTTAGCTGTTTTATATATATGTATAATGGATATTGATCTATTAAGCATAGATGGGAACAGGTAATTATAAATATCAGTTAATTTCTGACCCCCATAAGGACTTGATCCCACATGTTGCAAATGGATAAAAACTTTGTGTGTCACTCAATAAACCTTTGACCCCTCAGTGAGTTAGGATGTGAGAACCCCAATTTCAAGTGATGTTCTTTGATGAATGAACTGCAAATGAGGATCTTGTACAAGCTTTTTGGTGGCCGTGACTAATCCATATAATGTCAAAGCTGATTTTTTGAATTTAAGTTACTAAATTATTGGCCCCACAGTGGGTCAGCAGTAAGTGTGAGTAATTATAACACTAAATATCCAATTTAGATATCCTTGGTGGACAAAGTACAGATAAACTATGGTGTAGTTTTGTGCTTAACAACAAACTAAAATCTTGCTTGTATGTGTGATTCAACTTGGCTATCATAATTGTTAATGATATTTTCATTCTAAGGTTATGTTTTCACACCATGAAAGTGATGTAGTGTGATGCGTTTTCATTCTAAGATTATGTTTTCACACCATGAAAGTGATGTAGTGTGATGCGTTTTCATTCTAAGGTTATGTTTTCACACCATGAAAGTGATGTAGTGTGATGCGTTTTCATTCTAAGGTTATGTTTTCACACCATGAAAGTGATGTAGTGTGATGCATTTTCATTCTAAGATTATGTTTTCACACCATGAAAGTGATGTAGTGTGATGCGTTTTCATTCTAAGGTTATGTTTTCACACCATGAAAGTGATGTAGTGTGATGCGTTTTCATGCTAAGATCATGTTTTCACACCATGAAAGTGAAACACTTCTGACCTGCACATGTAATATGTATTTTTAAGTGGAACAGGGATTATGAAAAAACACTTGTTAGAACTTAACTTTTGAGATATACTATTGTGTTCTACTTTATTATTGCAGTTTTTTTCTGCACATTTCTTTTGTAAATCATGTTCCAAAGCATTTACTAGTTCTGGAATTTTTACATGTTATGATTTGAATAGGTCTGTGGTTTGTTGCAGTAATATGACTGATACAGGTTACACATTTTTTGAGCATGCGGTATCTAACTTTTAAATTCTGCAAATAGACAGATATTCTTTTTTATATTACTTTTGTAACTGTTTGAAATTTGAAAAGGTATTTAGATATTTAAGTATTGCTATTATTTTAAGATATCTGATACAGAATACAAAACTGGCTGGAAGGTTCTAGACGTTCTTAGCAGCAGTGAAAGAAAAAAAAAATTTTTTTCTTTTCAGAAATGTCCAATACTTTAAATGATGAGCTCTAAAAATTTGTTTGTTAATTATGTGTAAGCCAAATTATTCTTAACTGATATCTTATAGAGAGAACTGTTTGTGTACCACGTTAAACAATGTTTTTGTTATTAGACGAAGTGGATTATTACTTTACTACACTAGGTCTAAATAGATGGCATTGTTATGAGCTGTAGGCTGTTTATTGTTGGATAAAATATAATAAAGGATAAATTGGTACGTCTAGATGTAAACTTTTTCTAGTTTTAATTTGTGTGATGTTTCAGGCAGATGCCCTTCATCAGGCAGCAAAGACCATTTGGAATAGGAGCATATCAATTAATTCTTTATTATATTTTATCCAAGTTTTTCATCTTGTGTCTTGTTCAACAATTCTTCAAGCTGTTTATTGTTAGGAATTTTGTGCTATCAACATGATACCGGTATAATATGTTTCAAGGTAAATTTTAAAATTACTCAAAATTGCTCTTTGTAACAGTTGCATCTGAAGTTTGTAAACCAGTGTTTAGGAATAAAGTATAAAGGCAAAAACTATGAAATCTCGAGTCCCCTCTGCACGTGTTGTCAGCATCATTTAAGTGCACTGTACAGTTACTACTACACAGTTTTCTGTAATAAGAACTCATGTCATGTATTCCATCAGTTTTGTAACTTGTACGTTACTTGTAAGAATATCCTGTAACAGTAATTTTTGCTTTCTTTTAGAGCATTCATGACTGAAAAATTTAAAGAATACAGCATTGCTGTTTTGTTTGAATGATAGTGGTGTAATAATTAAAATGTTAATGCTTTTGGTTATGTACTGAACCAAGAATTTGCAACAATTTCATGTGAGAAAATATACCTCTCTGATTTATATCAAAGTAGGTAAACTGAAGAATGATTACGATAGTGTGTTTGTTTGAAATGATTATTTAATAAAAAGTCTCTTTAATCCATATTTTATATTTTCCACCTACACTGCCAATGATGCTGAAATGGTAGGCAGATTTCCAATATTGTATAAAAAAAAATGCTTTTAACTGAATCGTGAATACATAGGGTTTACATCACCATCTTTGGCTTTCATTTTTTAAAATTAATTTTCCATCATAAATGTTCATCTTATATTTTTTATTCATTGTCTGTTACCCGAAGGAGAGAAGCAATGCAGTATCCATGGGAGTGGTGAAAGATGGGATGATGGTCAGGTGGTTGGAGCTACAGAACTAGATCCCGATACAGAAATCAAAATCATTCGACAAGGAGCAGTACGGTACTGTAGCAATTAAAGTGTATTTCTAGCCTTTTTATAAGTAATAGCTAGGCTTTTTGATAATGTAATAGGAATATTTAGAGTTTCTTATTGTTGTTGTATGATCTATTGATTTCAGTAAGTCTAGATTGAATGTGAAAAATTTTTATGTTATATTCGCAAAATGTTTTATAATACTAAAAGTAAACCATGATTGATCTTTTTAAGAAAGTGATATCTGGGTTCTTATGTTAAATTTGTTTGTTGTGTTACTTTAATATTGTCATTGCTAGATAGTTAGCTGCTGTAATAATTAAAGTATTAATTGCTGTCATATTTTAAGTTAAAATGTTTCCAAGAGGGTATTTTTAGGTTAATGGTCAACATGAATAAATACTAGAGGTGCATATCTCATCATAGTAGTCCATATGATACATATCTAGATACAGAAATTTTACTAATGGTTTGTTACAAAGTTT
>NW_013670554.1:54123-67246 GCF_000517525.1 Limulus polyphemus | reverse complement strand
ACTTTACAGTGCTTTTTCAAATTCTCAGGTTTGATCAACTAAATGGCAGTTGGCAAGAGAAGTAAAATAAATAAAGTTAATATCTGTCTATCTATTTTGTTCTTGTTAATTTGTCATGTTACTTTGTATGTAATATTTTTGATAAAAGAAATGAAGACAACATGTAGTACTCAATACTCATCTTCCTTTATTGAATCATTAATTTTTAGCAAAAATACTAAATTAGACATTCTGATTTTTTACTGTACAAAAGATTTATAAGGTTTACTAAAAGCTTACCAAGTTTCGTAAAGATACATAAGTCGTATCATATCGGATAGTTTATTGATACAATCATATCACGGCTTGATGATAGGATACTCGTATTGTATTTCTCTTTCACCACACCTTTACCAAATACGTTTAGTAAAAGTACGCTATAAAAAATAGTTCATCAGTAGTGAACGTAACATGAAATCATGGGGTGTTTTCCAGTTTACCCACTGATATAGTAGTCTCAACTCAGTATCAGGAGTAAGTCAATACACTGCTACTTAATGAATTTTAAATGACTGGGTATCAGTTCATCAAAAAAATAACATATCTTTAAAAAGAGTAATTAAAGAGCAACTTGTCTGTATAGTCAATATGTAAGATATAACGGTTAATGTTATAAGAGCCCAACTTTTTTCTCAAGAATGTTTGTTTCTTTAACAATTATTTTTAAACATGTGCTATTTTCCTTTGTGTTCAATGTTCATCTTCACCTTAAAATTCTTGAAAAATAAAGTAATATGCGATGTAAATTCAGAAAATTCGGTATTTTGGCTATAATGCTTTTTCAAGTTAGCACTTTAAAGAATGTAGAGAGAATGACTTGTGTATGTATGTGTTACATTCTTACAGAATACATTCTTTGCTCTAAGTCAAACTTTGCAAACCATTGTAATTTGAACTACTATCATTAAAATGCTACGTAGTTAATTTTATTGCTAGTAATATAAATTTTTCTTCCTGTGATTTTCAGCAAGAGCAAATGGAGTATTCAAACCTTTAAAGATAATATGATTTACGGGTTCCTTTCTTTATTCTTTGCCAGTGAGGTAATTTGAACATTTAGCCAGCACCATATTTAATTCCATATAATATTCTTATATCCTTTCATATACAAAGTAGTTAACTTAAAACCTTATTTACTGGAGTAAATGGACACACGATATCTCTAATGTTACTGTTATTTATGTAAATTGTAAACAGTTATTGTTACAACATTTTAATCATGCTGTCTCTGAGAGTGTCAGGTATGATTTTATGACATAGGCTGGTAATGGAAGAGGAGTACGTTCGATTATACCACACCGTAGAGAACTCTCGTATTTACCATGAGGAAGAACCTCAGTACATAGATATTGGGGGAGAAAGAGCTCCTGCAGTGGAATTCCTTCTGCACAGTTACCCAGAATACGTTACTATTGATCACTTGCCTCTACCAACCTTGGAAGAAAAGGTAATTATTGATGTTGCATTCACGGATGTATTAAAGTAAGACTAAACTGATTTGTTATCACCAGGTGGAGTGAGAATTTTCTCTAGTTTTGTAGATTTACACTCTTTTTTTTTTATTTTGTGTAATGTTATTTTATAACACTAAATCACAGTTAGGACATTTTCTTCCCAAAAGGCTTAGATGGAATATTTTTTTACCAGATTTTGGTTCTATTGCTGGAATTTTCAACTGTTGCAATGCTACAAGTAATAGTGTATCATTACAGCTTTAAACAAGTGTGACACTTGTTTCTAATTTTTATTTCTTAAAGTTACCCTATCAAATAGTAACAATCATGAAAGAAATGAACAGAGATGTTGAAAATAGGTTCACTGAGATTTAGATAGACAAAAGTTATTGTTTTCATAAAAAATAGAATAAAACTTTCTAACTTTGTTTTCTTTTTGGTTCCTTTTATTACCCCGAAAAGAGACCAAAGGCAGCCTGAAGGGGTCACCTGTTTTAACCACTTGCACCACTATACAGTAGTGTGTTGTCTGTCAGTCAGTCAGTGTTTTTTTACCCCATGGCCCAAGAAACATGGTGGGGGAACTGATGTATACCTTCACATACCAAGTACATAAAGTACGGAAGTAGCAGATGACTATATATTTTTGGGAACATTATCCTTAAGCCAAAATAAATTTCTTAGTTCGAGTTAAGCTGTTCTTGGGAAGTGGGTAAATTCATCTTGCTAGAAAACTTGTTAACATATTGTGACTATTGTTCAGCCAATTGGTTCTGAACAGGATTCTTGGCAACATCAGATTCTTAAAATATTAGGAATGGTCACAGACGTTTTTACAGACGTTAATATCAGAGAAGACAGTATTAAATTAACTGAACTTTGAGAATGTCTGGCTAATGTCTGGGCATCTGCAAAACTACTCCCACAGTTTAAGTCTGATTTGGATGAAACTTCGCATGATTTTACACCATCATAAGGGGAAGTTTTTAACAAAGTTTCATTACAAATGGGTCTCTTAATAAAAAAAAAAATTATTTAGTGCATGTGACCATTTGTTTTTAAGAAATAAGTCAATAAAAGATTTATATTGCACCAAAATGAAAATTGTTATAAAATAGACCCTTGCTAAAACTACAAAAATAAAAGGACCTTATTTTATAAATTTTTTTTCCTAAATCTTTTCCTTAATGGAGAACTGGTACTTCTTTACTTATTAATAATGTACATTAATTTTGGACATATATTATTATCAATGGAATTAATGTTTTTTAATATAATATCTAAAATTGTGGTAAAGCAAGTTTAATGCAGAATTTAGAAGTGAGTCTTCCTAGTGGAACATTATTGTGATATATTTCAGAAGAAACATGATTTTTTCGGCTGGAGAATCTAAGCGTACGCCATGAATTCAATTGTTCTGTGACCGAGGGAATCGCAAGTCCTTTGTATGGAGTTCGTTGCATACAAACTTGCAGGAATTTTGTAGTAATTTGATCTTCATAAGTTACACCAGTATATTTATTACTTCAGTACGAGTATAAAGTGATCAAGAACATCAAAAATCATGATGCTAAAAATAGTAAAACAGAAACGTGACTTATCACGGAGAAAGTCTGAAACTTTGAGAAAGAAAATAAAATGTCAGGATGCAGGTTACAGAAAGAGATAGACTTGAGCACCAAGTTATGTTCCAAGATCCAGTGAGAAGAAACCAGGAATAAATCCTAAATACAGAAACACATTAAAGTGCTTGCCAAGATGCAGTTAGAAGTCAGGAGCAGTTTTGTAACAGAGAAGCACACCATTCAGCTCACCAAGATCCTGACTGAACAGACACCCTTAGGGCGTCATTCCTGCTGGTTTATCATAAGTTTCATTAAATTATTTTTTGAATGCTATAATGTACAAAACACAAAATGAATTCCAGAAAAGTTCAGTTAATGAAGTAGTTTTGATTCATGTCCGACTGTAAACTTTATATTTGGAAATTTAAATGCAGAAAAAAATTGTTTTCTTTTTTTGACTGAAAAAGAGGTAAAAGTGTTATCAATTTAGGATCTGAAATAAGTTTCTTTAAAAGTGACAGAACATTTTTCCAACCCTTGTTTTTATAACAGAAACATCTCAACCATAATAGGCATTAATTTTTGACTCCATACTTACTCCTTAGTATAAATAAAGCCATTAAACACAGAATATGATTCTTAATCACAAAAGGTATAAGTTTAGAAGATAAAGTATATTTTGATAAACCATAGACTACGTACTTAATCAGTGTCATAAACCAATATAATTAAACAGATGAAACTTTGAATATAATGGGTACTCGTATTAGCACTAGCTTTTTTTACATAATGAACAATATAAAGGTCATGTTGAACTTAGTAAAAACACAATTTTTGTTACTCCAAAATCAGATAAAAAGACTAAAAAATGTTATTTTAAATAAAAGTGATTGCATCAGTAAAATTAACCTTTGATAAAAATGTAAAATTGTCAGATTATATGAAAATCCGGTACTTTATAAGAAATATAAAATATCAGAAAATGATTATAAAGAAATTAATTAAGTTGGCTTCCAAGCCAATAAGCTTTCTTTATATATATATATATATTATATATTTCTTTTCCAATATTACTGGTGTCTACGTAGCATTTCCTTATTTAGCCTGGTCGTCAATGGTTTTTACTTCATCATATGATTATTTTTACCACATTAAATGAAAACTCATGTAGTGGAAGAATTAAATAATCTTGTAATTTGTTTATATTCCTATGAAACTGAATAACCATCTGTAGGAAATTTTTTTTGTACTAAGTAATTTGCCATCAGAACTGAATATGGAAATGTATGGTTTGAATGTTGAGGACTCATCTTTAAATGTTTATATTTCAGATGGATCTTGCCTCTCTTTTATACGACAAAGGACTTATTGTCACGCGGGAACCTCTGCCTGAAAACGACTGATTCTACTGTTTTGTAGAAGAATTTGATGAATTATTGGTCCGAAGTAATTGATCATGTGACTAATTTCAAGAAGTGATTAAAATTGTAAATTCTCTTAGTTTTTATTTCAGTCTGATTTTTTTTGTTTCTTTTATTCCAAAATTTGTTTAGTAACTTGTAACTTAACCTGGATAATCCAGTTGTTATATTCCAATATTTTTCTATTATGTTATTAACACATGAATGCATTGTACCTTAAAACTTGTCAGACCAGAAATGCTAGGTGTTGCTATGAATTATTGTTGAATTTTGCTGGAAAAGAAAAACAGAGGAGAAACTTTCACCATGTTTGAAAATTCCGTTTTCACAACAGGTTAAATGGAGCGTGTAATGACCTTAGATAAACGTTTACATTGTACACACATTTGGCAATAGAACTTAGAGAAGTGAAAGGCAGAAATCAATCAACAAGATATATTGAAATGTTAATATAGCTGAGGAAATTTTCAGTGAAAATATACACATTCAGAAGAAAAGTCTCCAAAACCGTGTCTACAGTTCTGATTGAAAGATAAGAATCGGCTACAAGACTAATTGTTTTATTGATGAAGTAAAACATTAATGAAACAGTCTTTGAGTTGCTAAGTATAACCTCTGGATTTACATGCAACCAATGTTAACTTGTTTGACAAATGTTGGCACAATAATGTTTATCAACAAGGTGTATTTTTGTCTTTGTCAACAACGACGATGGGTGCACAACAATTTTCCACGTTATCTTTTTGACAAAAACTACCAAGTAGTATGCATTGTACAAGAAATAGAGGTATCTCAAACAGTCTTATCATATATTATAAAGGGGTTTACAAATAATATATGTTGGTTTTGCAGTCAGAAATAAATGAAAAAATTTAAACATCAGAGCTTTCAGAACACACAACTCGACAGATATTCCACAAATTCACCCGTACTAAAATAACAGTCCGTATATACGTTACCTGTGACTGTGCACACCTGTAAATGGGAGAAGCAAAAGCATCTGGAATTAAACCTTGAAGTTGTGGAACAATATTGGAAGCTATGGAAACCAAAAATGCACTATGGAGTATACGAAACCTAACACATGAACAATTGTACGTTCAAGGAGTTGTCAACAGCACTTGCTGTAAGCAAATATGTTGAATTTATCATTGAACGCATACAAATATAATTCACAAAACACGTCTAGAAATCTGATCATCTCTACGTAACCACTAATACTAGAATATTAAACAGGAAGACTGAAAGTAACGTATGATTTTTAAAAATGTGATAAAGGAACATGACATTTAACTCGTTATCAGAAACCCGAGAACACTTTCTGATATCAAGTTTAAGTATGTCTCACGATACCTTAGTACAATATACTAAATATCGTAACATCATTTGTGATGTCAGGTGATATTTGTCAAGGAAACCTTGTCAGAATGATAAACCCACTGAATGTTGCTACAAATACAAGACTATGTACGGATAGACAGCTATCATCATACACAGAGAGGAACAAATACTGACATACGACATACAGAAACATGGGTCTCCAGAAGGCCATTATTTTATGTAAGTTTCTTTGGGGATCCCGTGGAACAGTATAACACTATTACACATATATTATAGCATATATGGACTGAAAGATGACAGAATTCTTTACTATAAACTAAGTTACTCACTAAATGATTTAGGAGTTCACTAAACCTTTTGACCATTTTTGGCAACTTGACTAAGGCTAAAACTAGATTCAGATCCTATGGATATTTATCAACAATAATAAGACTATGACTGAAACAGAAAGGTGACTAAATTAACACTGTTTGCAACTCTGATGAAACAAATTAAGAAATATTTAAACGTAATACTTTTTAAAACCAAAAAGTACTGATATGAAGTATATACGTAAATCAGGATTTTAATGTGATTAACTAACTTTTTGATCCTAAATGTTTTTTATTATCTTAAATAAATAGGGAACAGTTGTAAAGTACAGTCACATTTTCTCAAAGAAAAAATAGTAAATCTGAAAATAAGTTTGTTTTTACGTTGATTTATAGTGTATATTAAGAAACTCCATTAGATTATTAATTGACTGACTAGCCACTTGTAGTTGTTTTTTATTTCAGGGGCTTGTAAAATACTAGACAGGCCCTAATGAAAATGTGTGTCACAATTTATGTTAGTCTTAACTCTGGGTAGCAAACGAAATTAGCCAGTTGCTTCTCCCAGTGAGAAAGGCTTATAGATATACATATTGTTAATAAAAAAAAATTCTTATATATATGTGTAAGAAGTTACTAAATTTCTGTAAAATTAATATTTTAATTTTCAGTGATCCCACTTTTCTTTTGTGTATCTTTTAAAGTTTTTAACTTTGTTAACAGAATTAATCAATTGCTAATAGGTTAATAGCAGATCTAAAAGTAAAATGCTAGTTCAGTGACACTTGTTGTTTAAGAACAAGTTTTATATTGTTGCCCCTGTAAACTGGTTTGACCTGTACAGTTAAGATAGTTTTTGCCCCTGTCAGTTGATGTGCCCCTATACATTTAAGATACTTTTTGCCCCTGTCAGCTGATGTTCCCTATACAGTTAGGACAGTTGTTGCCCCTGTTAGCTGATGTACCCTATATGGTTAAGATAGTTGATGCTCCTGTCAGCTGATGTTCCCCACACAGTTAGGACAGTTGTTGCCCCCTGTAAGCTGATGTGTTCTATACAGTTAAGATAGTTCTTGCCCCTGTAACCTGATTTGCCTTATACATTTAAGATAGTTGTTGTCCCTGTAAGCAAGTGTGACCTGTACAGTTAAGAACATTTTTGCCCCTGTTAGCTGATGTGCCCTGTACAATATTTTGTGTTCCTGTAAGTGCTCCCTTTCTTTAAAATAGAGCAGACATCAAGTTATCTGGGATAAGCATACACCACCTAAGTCCCACGTATTGTACATATATATAACTGTTTCTACAGGCCTTGATTTCAGCGGTTTATACTGACCATGGATGAAAACTAATTGGTTTAAATTAAGGTAACTATGCTAATGTAACAAGCTACATCGGAACTGAAGAGGTGGACTTATTGTGTAGTGAACCCCAAACACGATAGTTAAGCCTGTGTAATGAGAAACATAACTGTCTTCAGATAGGTTTTTGTTCCTATCCTTACTACCTAGACGTAAAATGAACTTCAAGATCACCACTGCCACTGACGAAAATATTCTATTAGGATAAACTAAACAAATAACTTCATTTTAATTTCTTCCAAGACGAAAGAAGTTTTAAAATGTTTATAGTCTAAAATTGAACAGTTACCCTACAAGAAGCCTCCCACATCTATTGTCCTTCACTTGAAAGCACTGAAACGTTTACTCCGAGTCTGATCTGACTGAGCAGAAGACTTTTCTGCACCTCTAGATTAGGACTGTTATAAGCTATAGATTACTTATGTAACGTGTGAAATAAATGTCCCTGATTGGGTCAGAATAGAAGTTTTCAAATCTAGAGAGATAAAGTAAAGAAAGAAAAAATCCAAAAATGTGTTTCAGGCATGGGGAAGAGGAGTGAGGAAACTCGGAACAATTTTGACCATTGTAGGCATCCCAAACCAAAGTGTACTTCAAGAGTTTGAACTCTAATAAAGAGACTTCTTTATTAACCAAATGTACAAGTGATTTTTATTTGAGTCTAGCCTTTCTTTTTAATTTGATTCACAGTTTTCAGAGGCAGTTTTTACTTTTCTGCCTTATCCGTATTAGCCCCTAATTTCTCCTTCAGTCTCTTACGAGTCAAAGCAAGCCTTGTGTTGAAGACGGGGTTCACTGTATAACGCAGAGTATCCTTCCGACCAAAGAGTTCATCAGCACTTTATCTTTAGCTCTTAAGTGTGTATTTCACGGTTTGAATTGTTCAGTAAGTTTAAAAATTCATGTGGGTGATGTAGGTTCAATGATGTTTCTCAGTGTATTGAGCTGAGCAAAGCTCTAGCTGTTTTACATATTGAAAGGTACTTATTAAGTTGTTTTACAGACTGTTTGGTACTTACTAATTTGTTTTACAGATGGATGGGTACTTAATATGTTTCAATGACATGACCTCGGACCCCCAGTTTCCATCTTTACAGGATTATCATGTGCAATCAATAGATAGTTTGCCTCTTCAAATTATTCACTTTGGTACATAATAACCATCTAATAAATGCCATGTTATCAAGCATAGTTATCAGGCATGTGTCTTCCAGGAATTTCCTCAAATTTTATATCTGTATATTATTGGGCAGATCTGTATGCGACAGTTTTAACCACAGTTAAATGTGACGCAGAGACGATCTGATGAATTAAATATATTGAGACACGAGTCACTTATCAATGTCGAGAAGGTGGGTTGTCTTTGTCTCTTAATCTTTCCTTCAATCCAATTTTGATCCCACGCTCCACATTATGCGAGTCGTAAATGTCGACAGTAAGCTCTACTATGAAATGCTCCTAAAAAAAAGAAGATTAGAGACAAAGACTCAATATGAACTTTTATCATGCCCAGTGATTCAGAGTCCTAAATTACAATGCGGTCAGCTTTGGGGAAGAGATAACTAGTTAAGACGCGGTACTTTTTACGGTTAGTGGCTTTTCACCTACTACAAGACATCGCACTTTGCTTGCCTTGACTGGGGTATCACTTATTACAGGTCTCTTTTCTGGATGGTCCTGGTTCCCTAAGGTGATACACATTTTTTTGTTTTCCAGTGCCATTAAGTACAAGGGATATCTTCCTCTCGGGAATTCTGAATCCCTGAACTGAACATATCTTTATGATCTGAGGGTATGAATATTTTGGTCGGAAAGGACTGTCACATACCTTTCCGAAAAGCAATCAATTTTCGGTGGGATCACACTACTTACCAAACAACAAGCAATGTTAAACTGTACTTCTGATACGTTCAGTTTCATTGCAACCTTATATCTCCTGTAGCTGTCCCGTGACTTGCAGATTTTTCATACTCAAAATCTGCATACTATAGTCAGGACTACGTAATTAAAAGAAACGTTCAATTTGATTGGAGACTAAACCTTTAATTCCATAAGAAAAACTACCATGTTCTGAAATAGAGTCAGAAATATTAAACACTTTTTTGTTATTTTCTCAACAAATTGACACCGTTTTCGAGCATGGCTTTATCTGTGGGTTAAAGCTTATTTCTGCCTACACTAGAGCAACAGGAACGTTATTACACCATGGGTAAAAGCTTGTTTTCCGCCTACACTAAAGCAACAGGAACGTTATTACACCATGGGTAAAATCTTGTTTTCCGCCTACACTAAAGCATCAGGTAGGTTATTTCACTGCTGTAATGAATTATGCATCAATATGGCTACAACCAAACGATCAGCCCCCCAGTGGCACAGCGGTATGTCTGCGGACTTACAACGCTAGAAACCGGGTTTCGATATCCGTGGTGGGCAGAGCACAGATATCCCATTGTGTAGCTTTGTGCTTAATTCCAAACAAACAAATCAAACGATCAAGATGCATTGACTAATTTACATGTCGGGCTAGCAAAGGCACAAATAGCAAACAGCCCACTCATCACAATGCTTTGGCAGTTTCCAGAAGTAATCAAAACTGTTGTTTTCTTGTGGAGTTCATGTAATAAGATATTTTTAGGCTATTGAAATAAGTAAAATTATAGACATCTAAATATATTTCCAAAATTCATTTCGGCCGGGGTTACGAATCAAACTGTAAAATAAGGGATCATTCTATAGGTAGCATTCCGCCACAATTTAATTCTTCGTATTGTTAGCCGACACTAGGCAGCAGGGACCATTCTATAATTTTTGCCAACTGCCCTTTTTCCTCCAAAGACTTTAATGGACGATATGTATAAATAAATAGATCAGAAACTGTTTTAAAACATAAGAAACCGCTATGGGAAAAAAAGGGACCGTTATTTTTTTGTTACACGTTAATAACCCTGATCTCAGATCATTTTTGGACTGCGTATTTTTTTTTTTTTTATTAAATCCGGGAAAATCCGTTAGTCTAGCAAATCTAAGCCGCAAGCCCTTTACAAAAGTTGATTTTCTTTATACAATCCCTAACAAGTTAACGTTTCGCTTATGCCACAAACAGTGTCAAGGGATCTTGTTCCTTGGGATGTCGTGACGCTCAGTTGAAATGTAGTGTTGTCGAGATCAAGATATTTGTGCCATACTAATGATTGATTTGCTTTATTGTTTTTAGTTTTTTTTCTCTGATTGTTGCCCTAGATATTAAAGTCATGCATTACTTGTACCATCTATACTTTTTGAAGATTGAAAATTTACAAATGCGATCATGTGAAACAGGTCGCATGTTAGCTGAAAGAGCCCGGAAATGTGTATATGAGAACCAGCCTGAGTCCGATAAACCCGTTACCAAGTATTTAAAAAACCCACGAATATTTTTTACAGTACCTTAAGATCTCTGCCTTACTCCAACCAACAGAAATAAAACTTCAACTGAGTATCATAAGAACCCAATGCATCATTTAGCTGTTCAGCTTATTGTGACAAAATAAATCAACACACTCGTAATTTTGTTGCATGCCGCCTTAACTCGTTTTTTTATTTTTTCATTTACTATTGTAATTTACTCGTCTATAAATTTTTGACTTAAAATATATTTTTCCTTTGTTCCAATACTCTAATGATTTCTTCTTTGTGATTGGCCCCCAGTGGCACAGCGGTATTTCTGCGGACTTACAACGCTAGAAACCCGGTTTCGATACCCGTGGTGGGCAGAGCACAGATAGCCCATTGTGCATAACTACAAACAAACAAACTTTGCGACAGTCTTGTTTGTTGTGTATTATTTGGAATATGTGATTTATAGATATATATAATACATATTTAGATTTTATTAAAGATTATGTTAATTTTATGTGTTATGTATTATGTTGAATTGGCGTTGTTAACGGGTTGACGTTGTGGAACTGATGTGAATACTGTCTGTTTCTTTACAGGATGGTCTGGTGAGGCTTAATGGTTAAAATACTGTGATGCAGATCAAAAGGTCTAACGTTCAAGACCCGATATGTCCCTAAACATACTCACGTCCTGCAATCTCAGCTACGTATGTATACCTTTGACGGTCAGTTCCGGGATGGGTGCTGTTGACTGGTTACTCTCCACCTGGTCAGAAGTTTTGAATTGAGGATGGCTACGTCAATTCCTTGGGGATTTGATCTAGCGATTTTAACTTATGTGTCATACGAAGTGTTTAAAATACTAAACTTTATCTGTACAGAACATTTTCTTTTTATTAGAGAAAAGAAAATTAGCATTTTTTTCATTTTCTTTATTCAAATATTGTTTCCGAACACAATTTTTAGCAAAATATGAATCATACAAATTAATAATGAATTGTTTCTGAGTTTTAAGTAGACTCTTTCTTTCTTTTCGCATTTTGTGCAAGTTCAAGTGTGTGTGTAATTTTAAATTCCATACTGCAATTGTTTGTTTGTTTTGAATTTCGCGCAAAGCTACACGAGGGCTATCTGCGCTAGCCATCTCTAATTTAGCAGTGTAAGACTAGAGGGAAGGCAGCTAGTCATCACCACCCACCGCCAACTCTTGGGGTACTCTTTTACCAACGAATAGTGGGATTGACCGTCACATTATAATGCCTCCACGGCTGAAAGGGCGAGCATGTTTGGTGGGATGGGGATTCGAACCCGCGAACCTCAGACTGAGAGTCGAGTGCCCTAACCACCTGGCCATGCCGGGCCAACTGCAGTTGACAGTTAAATATGTAAATCCCCCACTTTCTGAAGAAAAAAAAATTCTAACAATGTAATAATACTGTGGTTTTTGACATGATACACTTCTTCATAATTGAAGTTAATATTCGGACAAAGCAGTTTTTAACGATAAAAACAAACACAAAAAAAGCCGTCACTTCATCAAAACACTTACTTCTTTCTCTTTCCAAACTTCAGTTGGTTTGGCCAACCTGCTCACTGAATTTTTCCGAAATTTCCAAATAAACTTCCCTGGCAAAACTATATCAGTCAACAATTTTTTTTATGACCACTGCCTATTCTTAGCTGATGATTTGCAAACACTTGTGAAAATTTGTATACCCAATAATATGTTAATTTTACTATTTTCTCTAAAGGTAAATGCGAACTATAAAACCAACTTCCTTGCTTTGTCACAGTTTCTCCCATGCGACTTGTCCAACCATCTTCAGGAATGCAACTTGTAAAAAGAACCGTCCTTTCAAAGCGTTTTTTTTTCCTTTGCATAAATTCATCGTCCACTTTCAAAGTCTCCTAAAAGCCACCCAGTGGCTCAGTGGTAAGTCTGCAGGCTTACGACGCTAAACATTGGGTTTGATGCCAGTGGTGGGAAGAGAACAGGTAGCTCATAACGTAGCTTTTTTTTTGCTAAACAACAGCCGACCAACCAACAACCAAGGCTTCTGAAATTCTTATTCAATTGGTCAATTTTCAAATCATCAAAATCTTTGTATCCATTATCGTACTTTTGAAGAACATGACACTTTTTGAGATAATGAATAGCTGACATATTTTCAAGCAAGCACGATGACACTTTTTTAATTACCGTATTTTTCGGAATATAAGACGCACCCTTATTTTGAAGACAAAGTTTTGGGGG